>NC_133620.1:449917041-450045453 GCF_048593235.1 Sminthopsis crassicaudata
TTCCAGGAGCCTTCCTTGTCCATCCCAACCCCCCACCCCCGCACAGGCTATCCCAGAGCGGGTAAGGACCATGGGGCCCCAGGGACAACTACCTGGTCATTGAAGATGTGCAGGAGGCTGTCTAAGGTGTGCAGGTTCTGCTCGAGGAGGGCAGTGCCCGCTGAGTACAGGTCCACTTCATCCAGCTGCAGCACGGCAACGGCCACCCAGAAGAGAGCTCGGTGCAGAGGGACTCCTGCTGGGGGGGGCAGGACACAGGCTCAGCTGGACCACGCCCTCCGCGAGACCCTCCCAACTCCATCTCAGCAGCTACCCCGCTCCCACCGGCTTGGGCCCCCCTTTCTCCGAACACCTGATGTTTTAAGAACTAATTTTACACCTGCTTCCGTGTGGAAGTTTCCCACCATGAAGGTAAACTGGAGCAGGGACTGTTTCGTTTTTTTTGGACTTGGATCCCCAGAGTCTCTGCCTGCCACAACAGCAGGTATTTAACAACTATCTGCTGACTGACAGATGGGAGAGAGAGTGTTGTCTGTCAAGGAGAGAGCCGAGGCCCCAGGAACGGGTGAGACATGATTGATTCACATAAGACCAGCCAGCTCCTGGGTGAGAGCAAGGCCCAAGCACCTGCTGGGTGGACACGGGATCTGGGGCCTGGCTCTTCTCCCGGAGGCCCCTTCCGGCCTCCTGACTTTACAAGGGGAGGGAGCTCAGACCCTCCCTCGGGCTCTTTTTGAATCCCAATCTTGGCTGCCAGGACCTCGGAGACCCCGTGCAGATGCTCCTGCCGTTTCAGGGCCCTCTCGAGTCCCCCTGACCCCGGTGCCTTCTCTGGTCAGCTGCCTCCAGGTTCCTCCAAAACTCTTGAGAACTTATGGACACAGACAAGTGCACCCACACTAAGGGTACAGGGCAAACTTTACTAGTGTCCTGTTTCTTCTCCCAGACTTCTTTGAGGTTGGAAGCCAGGGAAGACAGGCCTCCAGCCATCAGAGCCGCTGTTCCAGACACAGGAGCCGCTCATATCCTAAGCACTTGCTCTCTACGCACTCAAACCCAACTACGGGAACTTGACGGCTATTGTGAATCCCCCCCCTCAGCTGTGGCCGCCAGGGCCAGAAAGCTTCCTAATGCTGGAAGGCCCAGACACACTTTATGTTACTCAGAAGGTGGACTTCTCTACTTGGCTTTAGCTTCCTGGCCAATGGAAGTAATAGGAGAAAAATCACTTGGGAAAACATGGGGTAAAGAATCATGAGAGGAAGTAGACAGATGGCTGGAAACTAGGCAGCTGTCAGACTCTGGGGAGCGGCCCTGCCTGGGCCTTAATGCCTTCATCTGTAAAATGGGAGCAGGAATGGGCGTACTACCTCCTTCACCAGCTTGTTCCGTAAGAAAAGCATCCTATTGAGCTGAATTATTATTTAATAAAAGTAAGTTAAAAATGCCAAATACAGTAGAATTACTGTTGAGATTAAATATTTTGTTTCTAACAATTAGCTGGATTCTATAAGGACAGAAATGTGACTGAGATAATTTGCATTCTTAATCTTTCTCAATTATTTGAAAGAAAATATATCTATGATCTTGGGCCTATCCAGAATAAGGAAGTGGAAAAAGGAAATGGGATGCAATGATTAAGCTGATGGGCTTTAAAGTTTCCAGAATATGATCTTCTACTTATTTTCTTTAAAAATGTATTTATTTTCCCTTGCATGTTGAGAATCATTACCTTATTAAGAAGTGGTTGTAATTTGGTTAGAGCTATTACGGTAGCTTCAATCAGAACTTGACTGTTATAATTATCAGGTCCTTTTAGGCAGCTCTCAAGTCCCTGTTTTGGGAAAACAAGAGTTTTCATTTTCATTAAAGTCAAATACTAATTTCGAAATTGCATTTACGAGTAGCTCAACATCAATTCAAAGAGGGAGAAAATAATTTATTAGGCAATCTTAATGACAGTCTCTGGAACGACAAGACAAGACAACAAGGTCCTGGCTATCTCAGGAACTTTGGCATAAGGTAACTGGAAATCGCTACCCAAAGCGTTTCCTGGTGCAGGGCAACATTTGCCTATTTCAAAACAGTCACCATCTCTACAGAGCCAAGGGGGTGAAGATCAGCGCTGGCAGCTCAAAGCTTTGGGGAGCTTGATTCTGGCAAATTTTTCAGTTCCCCTTTAGCAAAAACAACGCCCTCACTCCCACTCCCCACCCTCTGTTTGCTTTTTAGGGATATGGTTCCCTTTTAAAAAAATATCTTTGACACAGTCATGTCTTCTTTCCATAAACTAAAGTGAAGAAAACAATCAAAACACCTTTCAAAAGAACAAACAGGACAGAAGCACATTAACTCAAGGGGAGAACCCTGCGAAGAACCCGGGACTCACAAAGTAGCAGAAACAAAAGCAAACCCACCTTGCTAAGAATGCGGATAATCTGCTTGATCTGCCCATGGGACACTCTTTTGCTGATACAACCAAACACAACCAGAGCTCGTGGCTGCAAGGAGGGATTATACTGGAACGCAAACCTGTAACCAAGCAAAAGGAGTCTCACAGACCTCCGGCCCCACACGCAGCTCTCCAGAAAGGACGGGGCCATTCAGAATCAGGGAGCCACGTACCTCTGGGCTAGCTCCGTCCACTGGTCCAGCCACTTGCATGCAGGAATATCTCTCATACAAGCCTAAAAGAAAATACCCGTGAAACATGGCCACGTATGTGAAGATGCAGATACAAACACTCAGCAACCTTGCTATCAAGTCACACATTTCACCAAAGGGTTTAAAAATATAAACACCCCAGAGAGATGTTAGTGGCTGGCCCAAGAGAAAATAGACGCAAGGATCTGACCTCTTACGGAACTGATTCCTTTTCTTACTGCCCCACTGATCATACCTCCATGATCTCCAAGAGCGCTTCTGTGACTGTCTCCAAGGAGGCCAGGGCAAAGGTCTCCCTCTCATAGGAGCCAGGGGAGAAAGACCTGTCCCGGTAGCTGGACCGGAAGGCTATCACAGCAGCCGATTTGACTTTGCTGATGCCAAACAGCAAATAAAACTTAGGTAGTGAGAACTCAGTCAGACTCAGTCGTAAAACTTGCTTGGTCTCTTCTGTGAAATTAAAAACAGAACACAGACACTGCACTCAAGGTCACGAAGCCACAGAACCCACTCCAAACCCCTACACCTTTTGGTTCCCTCAGAACTAGACTAGACGTCCAAGGTGCAGACCCACCTGCCTGACACAGCTCCAGGGACACAAGGGCTCCCTACAAAGGCCCCCCCCCATCTTCCCTATAGAACCCCTGGGAGCCCCCAACACCCCCCAGATCTTCCCTACAAAGCCCCCTGGAAGCCCCCAACTCCCCCTGGACTTCTACAAAGCTCCCTGGGAGCCCCTCAGGCTGGTGCCACAGCTCCACCTCAAGAGTCCAGCACATGTTGGGACCCAAGGCCAACAACACGCTTTCGTTCTCCTTGGACACTTACTCCCGTATTAGCTAAGCCCCAGGCCACAGCAGCGGAGCGGCCCTGGGAGCGGGGCGGGGAAGCCTCCCCCACTTACCACTGAAATGAAGCTGTGAGCACGTGCACAGAGAATGGATGATATTGATGACCAGTCCGTGTGTGGAAGCACGAAGGGACAAGGGACCTGTGGCCACCAACAAAGTCACCACATGGAAGAGGTAGGGAAGATGAGCCGCCACATCCAGAGAATTATTGAAGGACAGCATGAGCATGTAGCGTGCTAAAATGGCGATATCATCCCACATGAGGTGCTGTTCTAAGGTAGGAGTTGGAGAGAGGCAGGTCTTGTCAATGATTTTGCACATTCTTCCAATCACCTGGAAAGAAGCAAGACTTTTGTGGGGTTTTTGTTGTTGTTGTTAGAGTAAGGCAAGAGATAGAAATCTTAACACACAGCAATTCCTTAGTAATTTAACTCTAAAATGACAAGCATATGGCCGAGTCCAGAATACAAGGCACAAAGAAAGCGCACACCTTGCTCGAAACTAGTTTCACGTTCCCGGAAGCCAGAGCCACGGCCGTGTCGGCCATCACTTCAGCCTTGATGGATCCCAAACCACCTGTGGCACTGGTTTTGATGAAGCTGTCCAGCACTACATCGAGCAGATCTGTAATCTACAGGAGAAAACAGTAAAACAACGAGCCAAAACCCCCAACCAAAGAAGCTCCTTTCTGCTGTCTAATTATAGCTCCACACAGCACCCCAATGTTTCCTTTAAAATGTCCAGAAATCAGCCAAATAAACACGCTTTCTCCTGTCTCACCATCAGCCATCCCAGCAGCAGCTTTATATAAAAAGCACTCAGCAAAAATAGTTGGTCATGAATTGCTTTCTGTGGAATGGCAAATTCGTTCATCTGATTAATTTGTGGATCACGAGTCAGGGATCCTACTTAATATTCCCTGAAACCTCATTTCCTTTCCCTAGATAATTTTTTATTCTGATGGACCTGAACTACTCTAGAAAAGTTAAGTAGGTTTGCTACAAAGAACTGCTCCCGAGATCCAGATCTCAGGCAGGGAGGGCTGTCAAGCGATGGGACTGAGCAGAGGGACTGCCTATCTCCTGCTCTCTTAAAAGCATTTTGACCGGCATTCTTGGAATAAAAAATAGTCCCCCCTGTGGTGACTGCTCTGAAAGGGAAGACATTCTTTAGACTTGCCCTGTAGTTTTGGTTCTGCCAGAGCAGCCTCCAGGAATGATCTCAAAGGGGAGCACGTCTTTTAGAGTAGCTCAAATTTATATACAACCTAGAGTTTACAAAGCACTTTTCCAATGAATATGTATTGATCCCCTTTGGCGAAAGGCCGAGGCACTTAACTTACTCCAACCAAATGAACACCATACCCAATGCTAAAACCAGATCAAATGTTTGTAGTTGCTTTCTGTGAGACAAGGTGCCCAAACTATAATGCTAAAGGCCTTATCTTTCCTACTCCTAGATAATTAACCCTGTCTAAATGGGAAGATGAGCCTCCAAAGCGGAATTTCTGCAACACGAATACCTGCCCGAGGCTTCCCCATATCTTGGCTTGGATCGATGGGTACATCTGCTTTTCATTTATGGTCATTGTTATAAGTTTATCAAGAATAGCAGTGACTCTCTGTCGTTTGGCATCATCATTATGTTTACAGAAACGGACTAGATTTGATAGCCAGGGAGTCATGTATTCTAGACACAGGTGCTTCAGTTCAATACCTGGAAAAGAAATTCACTGAATCAGTACATCAGCTTCATCGTTATTGCATTGCTGAGCGATTATTTCCTCGATTTTGGCTTGTTTGAGCAAAATTATTGACAGAAGATTAGCATCAAACTAGAATAGCCTAAATCTAAATAGCCTCAAACTTGAAAAAGGGCGAGAAAGTGTGACAAGAGCAGTATTACCTTCGATTGTTTGGAAAGCGATATATAGAACGTATGTTATTTAAAAGATAAGAAAGAATTATGACATGGTTTGACAGTTGATGGAAAATAAATAAAGATTAGAAGGCATTAGGCCCCCTTTTTTTTAAAGCTCATATGCTCTTACTGACTGATCAGAGAATCATCATTACCAAAAAATCACAAAATTCAATACAAACCAAATTTGTCCAGAAATGTTTTAGAAGTAGAGAAAATTTGTAACATCCCAAAGTAACGACTGCTTTTGTTTTGTGAGGAAGGGATTTTCTGGTTTTTTAAAATGCCCATAGTCCCTCCCCATCTCCAGTCTATCAGTCTTAATCAAGGATCTTGAATTTAAAGCCCCTTCATGCCCTTGTCAATGAAAGAACACCATTCAGAAGCTGTTCGTCACTTGGAGGTAAAGTGACAAGAAAACATTAGGCAGAGAAAATATAGGATTTTCAGTTGATTGAGGGAGTGGGCCTGCTATTCTCAACACTTGCTGGGGCCAAAGTCCTTCATTGGCCTTTGATAATCAAAGCCCACTGCTTAGCTGACGGGGTGACAAGTAAAAGACTCCATTCTCAAATTCCCAAACAAAAACATTTTCTTTGCATTTTCTCAGATTCATTTGTAGTGTGTAAGAAAACTGCCATTACTTACTGGATTTGCTAAATCCGGAAATGCACTCTTCCAAAAACTCTAAGGTGAGATGTGGCTCATTAGCTGCCAGGGTTTTACTAATAGAGACAATAAAAAGGGTATTGTTGGCAGGTATACACAGACCTGATGTTTCTAGTAATTGGCCCTCAATTTTTAAATTAAAGGTACAGGTTAAGGCACAGAGAAGATTATAGGCGGCTGACCTGGAAGAAAACACAAATGAAGCAATTTCAACATTTCTCCTTCCAATTTTGAAAAAAATCATTTTACATACATACATTTTACACATAACAAATGATATTTTAATAAAAAGATTTAAGTGTAAGCGGTTACTCTTTAAGCTTGAAAGAATTATGGGTAAATAGTTCAGTCTGGGTCAAATATGAAATCCTTCAAATTGGGAATGGATGAGAGTTAGAGATATCTCGGGTGATTCTTCCAAATGAATATTTTTAACCTATCCATTTTATCACTGTGAGATAAGTGACTGCAAAAGACAGAGAAAGTCTCTAAAAGAAGAGCCAGGTCTGACAGAGCAAACTGGGAGAGGCAGATTCAAGCAGAAAGAAACCCTTCCATTTAATATAAAATCTAAAAGAGGTCTGAATTTGGAAGCAGAAAAATTGGAGCTGAATCCCAGTTCTGCTATTTGCTATCTATAATACTCTGGGATTTCAATCTATTTTCTAACTAATCAAAATGGAATGGAGAGATGATATTTAAGGTTCCTTCAATCTCTAAATCTGAAAATTCTCTGTTCTTCTAGAAGTTGACACTGCAATGTACACTAATCTGACCAATTAGATCAAGTTAATAACAGGGAAATTATTGGTAATAGAAGTGACACAGTTTAGATGCTGCAATTGCTAACCAAAAGGAAACAAATTCAAATTCCAGAATCTTTAATCCAAATGTCTCCTGGGTACATACAATACGCTCAGCATCCTGGAAGCATTTACTAAATGCTGGTATTGAATATGTATTAGCCATTACAAAACAAACCCCAAAACTTAATTTATTCCATGAATAATACTTCATTCTTTCTTTCTTTCCCTTTCACATAAATGAAATTACCAAATAGCCTGATCATTAAACATGATTCTGCCCCCGCAGTGGTTAGAAACAAAAACTGCCACCATGGTTATAAAATCTGCAATGGACAATTACTAAACAAAAGCAATAGACAAGATATATTTTGAAAAAGTAAAATCCTCCTACCCTCATCCTTAATTCCCAAATGTAAAGGAATTACATAAATCGTGGCTTAACGATCTTGGGAAATTGAGTTTTCTCCAACTAAACATCTAATCATTTTTTTATTACTGATACCTAAAAAGTAGATTTCTGTTAGCCACCAGCCCCTGTAAGTTGGCTGATAATATTTGGTGGGGGATGTTGTGCCAAAACAGCTGACAATTCAAATCAACTCATTAAAGAAAAACCAACATCTTCTAATTCAAGCTAATGTTACTAAAATATAATTACAATGATTATTCAGAAGATTATTCAGAATTATTCTTCAGATTAATCGGGAGGGCGAAGTGAAACTTACAACTTTAAATCCCACTCTCCCAGAAAGTCAATGTCATAGTTATTTAAGATTTCAGTAGCTCCCACTTCAGACATTCCTTTGCCATATCCATATCTTATGGAAGTTTTTTGTTTTTTTGTTTTTTGTTTTTTTTTCCCTAGCCTTGGGACTGTGTATTACAAACAATTGGGACACTGAATTATCCTAACTATAGTATCTAAGAAAACCCACAAATTAATAGGCTTAAGCAGAACCGAGACTACACTGCTTTGGGTATTATTTCTATTCACCTTTATCAAGAATTTTTAAAAAAATTCTAAATGAATGATGGAGAATATAACTTTTGGAGTCATTCCACTTTAAGTCCTCCATTATTACACAGGGATAATGTCATTTGGTTCTTAGAAAACATGAGAAAACTCTCCTGGAGGAGGATGAAGATGGAAGAGAAGCAGTTAAATATGAATGTGGGTGGGTTTTTGGTTTTTTTGTTTTTTAAGTGGCTCTTCCCTCTAACAATCTGCCAGGTCAGTGTCGTGAGCTTAGATGATATTTCTCGGATGGCCAACATGACAGCATCCAGGGCATTTGGATTCATCCAGTTCAGACCAACATGGCTTGGGACATCCTGACTTTCCAATCTGCAGTGTTATCTGGATCTGCTCAAAGCCTTTAGAGTGGATCTGACAATTACTTAAGCAGTCTGTGAAATCTAAACAAATTTAAGTTCAAACTACCGTAAACTAGGGTCCGAACTACCCAAGTTAAGTAACGCGATATTCAAAAGTGTTCCGGGAACGTCCTTTGGCCGGATCTTAGTGTGCTGGGGGATGGAATCTGGCTGGGACAGCTCCCATCGAGTTCGGATGTGAATGATGGACGCCACAATGCCTTCACACTCTTGATGCATGAAGGTGAGGGGAGTGCCCTGATTAGAAATGGTCAGAGTGAACTGGTTTTCATCCACAAGGCAGATTTCTTCGATCTCAGAGGCATAGTAAATATCATTCAGAAAAACCGTCTGTCCCAGGACTTTAGTTCGCTCAGATGACGTCACTTGGATTGCAGTAGAGCCAACCTGGAAAGACAAATAAAAGCTCGTCCTTTAGGAGACGGCCTCGCTCGTTCCCAGGCTGTAAGCTGAGGACTAAGAGAGGCACCCCAAATCTTAATAAATTAACACCCCACTAAGAATTTTGATATACCCAGCATTTATACAGGATTGTTGTGAGGAATACAATTTGTAAATCCCAAAGCGCCATACACATGATTGTGGTAGTCTCCCAATTATTATTTTAAGTCCCCTCAAATGCTTCAGAATCCTCAAATGAAAATTGGAAAGTCTAGAGCAGTAGACCAAGACTAGCTGTGTGACCATTAGAAAGGCATTTAATCATTGTCTGCCTCAGTTTACTCATCTATAAAACTGGAATAACAAGTTTACTGTGAGGACCAAATAAGATAAAATATATAAAGTGCTTTGTAAATCTTAAAGTAATACATAAATGCTAGGTAGAGAAATCTCTGAAATATTTGTATTTGAAAAATTAAGCTTTTCAGAATCAGGTACAAATACAAAGTTTGTATCTCATGCTCTACCAAATTGTAATTTCTATGAGGCTATAACCTAGAATTATTTTTTCCCCTTTTTGTTTTGTTTTACTTTATTTATTTAATATTACAGTTACAAACATTTTTTGCTTTAAATTTTGAGTTCTAGGTTCTCTCCCTTATCCTCACCAACAATTAAGAAACTGCATGTGAAGTTATACAAAACATTTCCATAAAAGTCAAGTTGTGAAAACATAGATTTTCCAGCCTAACGAAAATAAAAACTCTCAAGAAAAATTAAGTTAAAAAGAAAGAGAGCGAGACAGCGAGACAGCGAGAGAGAGAGAGAGAGAGAGAGAGAGAGAATGGATGAGAATACTTCAACATGTATTCAAGCACAATCAGTTCCTTCTCTGAATATGGATAGGGTTTGTCATCACAGTCTTTCAGAGTAATCACAGATGATTGTACTACTGAGAATAGCGAAGTCATTTACAGGGAGTCATCGCAGAACATTGCTATGGCTTTGTACACAGCACATTTCACTTTGCTCGAGTTCATGAGGGACTTCCAGGTTTTTTTTCCCCTGGGAGCATCTTGCTCATCATTTCCCATAGAACAAGATTATTACATCACAAACACATATCACAGTTTATTGAACCATTCCCCAGTTAATGGGCATCTCCTCAATTCCTGGCTTTTTTGTCCTGAGAAGAGAGCTGCTGTAATATTCTTTGTGCCCAGAATTCTTAAGCCACTGGAAGGACTGATTCCTTACTCCTACACAAGCCATCACGTAAATGGCCCATAATGCCACTTCTCCCTCCTACCCCCTCACCACCCAGCAACCTGGCAACCGCACAGAGCTAGACTGTCTCCAAAGACTGCTCTTGGGATCACGGCCTGCTTCTGTTCTGACTGGTACCAGGCATTGTGGCCTAGCTAAGAAGGAAGGGGGCAATGGCCATGTAGAGAAAGACTTACCTTGAGGGTCACCTTGGTGTCCTTGTGAGCCAGCTTGAGAGCACTGTTGTACACCTTGAGGTCCTCGTCCAGAGCCAAGGTGGCGGCCGGCAGTTTTTGCTGATCATAATCGATATGCTCGGCCAGTTTCGAGGGAGAGTCTATAAAAAAGAGTCTCTTGCTGCCTTTGAGTCCCGTGAGCAGTCTCTCATGGTATTTGGTGTACTCCCGAACCCAAGAATTACAGTTGTAGATGTAGACCGAAGAGACGTTCTCGTAAGCAAAGCCCGGGAAAACAACAAACCACTTGGAGAGGAAGTCTGTCTTAAAGCGATTGCTAGGCCCGGCATGGGTGAGGTCCATGACTATCTCATATGGCTTTGCATAATATGGCTTTAAAGTTAGTAAGACGTGGTATATAAGCAAATCCCCGTTGATCTGGCCAGTCTTGAACCTAAGCAAGATGACAGAGAGACACCGGTAAACCAATGGCAACTAGGATCCTTGGGCCGTTTTTAACAGGTGTGTAGAGAGGCAATCACCAAAAAAAAAAACTCAATTACACAAATTTAGAACACAAATCTGAGGGTTCAATGGCTCCAGGCACCTTCGGCAGCATCAGTGTTGTTTCAGTGATTCTCAAGAGAGAAGAAAAAGGGGAGAGGCGGTAACTCCCTCCCCAAAGCAAGAGAGGCAATGAGAAGAACAAAGCAGGAACCGGGGTCATCAGAAATCTCTGCCCCAAACAATAATCTCGGGGCTCCCGAGGAGGAGCACCTGCCATGCGACCTCCGTCTCCTCTTTCGAAGAGCTTCCGAGGCACCAGTGATTGGCAAATAGCAACAAGGACCTTGAAGCGTGAGGAGGAAGAGCGCTCCAGGAGCATTCAAAATAGATCATACTATCAAGGAAATATGATTGTTTTTAGGGAACGGTAAGATAACGATAAGGCTGACTAAGTGAGCGATCAAGATGGAGAAGAGGGACTGGGCCACTCTCTAGAGGGTCTTAAAGGGCAGCCCGAAGAGTCTGGAGTTCACGGTACAAGGTACTGGCGGAGATGGGGGGCACCTGAGGTGGGCCCATGGCTGGAGGAAGACCTCTCTGACCTTCACAGTTCTCAAATGTGAAAGTGGCTCCTACTCCAGGGCCTGCCTCATAAGGACACAACTGGGAGAGTCAGGAGGAAATACCAAGTGAAGGGTGAAGATGTGTACCAAGGACTCAGGACAGGGAGATCAAGGAAGGCCCGACTAGAGATCTTTTTTTTTTAATTTAATTTTATTTATAATTTTTTTTCCACAGTATATATGCTGAGTAATTTTTTATAACATTATCCCTTGTATTCATTTTTCCAAATTATCCCCCCCACTTTCTCCACTCCCTCCCCCAAAGACAGGCAATCCCATACATTTTACATGTGTTACAATATAACCTAGATACAATACATGTGTGTAAATCCCATTTTGTTGTTGCACGTTAAGTATTAGCTTCCGAAGGTATAAGTAACCTGGGTAGAAAGACAGTAGTGCTAACAATTTACATTCACTTCCCAGTGTTCCTTCTCTGGGTGTAGTTGTTTCTGTCCATCATTGATCAACTGGAAGTGAGTTGGATCTTCTTTATGTTGAAGATTTCCACTTCCATCAGAATCCATCCTCATACAGTATTGTTGTTGAAGTGTATAATGATCTTCTGGTTCTGTTCATTTCACTCAGCATCAGTTGATTTAAGTCTCTCCAGGCCTCTCTGTATTTCTCCTGTTGGTCATTTCTTACCGAGCAATAATATTCCACAACCTTCATATACCACAATTTACCCAACCATTCTCCAACTGATGGACATCCATTCATCCTCCAGTTTCTAGCCACTACACAAAGAGCTGCCACAAACATTTTGGCACATCTATGTCTCTTTCCGCTCTTTAGTATTTCTTTGGGATATAAGCCCAATAGCAGCGCTGCTGGGTCAAAGGGTATGCACAGTTTGTAACTTTTTGGACATAATTCCAGATTGTTCTCCAGAATGGCTGGATTCTTTCACAACTCCACCAACAATGTATCAGTGTCCCAGTTTTCCCACATCCCCTCCAACATTTGTCATTATTTGTTCCTGTCATCTCAGCCAATCTGACAGGTGTGTAATGATACCTCAGAGTTGTCTTAATTTGCATTTCTCTGATCAATAGTGATTTGGAACACTCTTTCATATGAGTGGAAATAGTTTTAATTTCATCATCTGAGAATTCTGACTAGAGATCTTTAGGGCCAGAACCAGGGGATGGGGGAAGGAGGGGTGTGTTGAGGGGCCACAGAGACAGCAACAACAATGCTAACGGCCCACGGGGCTTGTGGGGTGGGGGGGAAGCTGCAGATTCGGGTGCCAGGGGATGGCAGCATTCTGAAAAAACAGTCTGGGGGCCAAGATAATGAACCGTTTGGATGGTTGAGTCTGAGGTGCCTGACTCAAAGCTGATGACTGTGGACCAGAGCTCGGGAGAGGCGTGAGTGAGATACAGATCCAGAAGTCTGGGAAGGACAAAAACAGAGACAGACCCCAGGAAGATCAGGTGGGGAACAGGAGCAGGGAGGACTTCCAGGTCTGAGGCGACTTGAGTAGAAATGGCCGTTAGACAGCTCGTCAAGTGGTTTTCCAGTTGACCATACGACTCCTCTGCTCAATCAATTCAGGTGGCTCCCTATCCCTGGGGATGAATAGCACCTCCCTCCCATCCTGCTTGTCTCCCCGTACACTACTCCGCCTCTCAGAACATACAATTCACCCAGTCTGGCCTTCCCCCGGCTCCCCATGTAGCCTGTTCCATGTCTCCCTCATGCCTTTGCATTGATCCCAGCTCCTTACTGCCCCCTCCAAGGCTCATCTCCTCCTTTAAGAGGCAGCTCGAGAATCGTTTGTACAGGGAGCCTCTCCGTCCCCACACGGTGAGCACCCTCCCTTTCCAGCTACCTCGCATTTAACTAGTGGGTCCTAGCTTCCTACTGAAGCGGTGGAGAGGCTTTTGTGCCCACCTAGGGGAGGACCGGCTCATTCTCTGCACAGGTGTCCCTGGTGCTGAGCACCATGCTGGACGGGAGCAGGTGATTAATAAACGCCTGTTGCCTGACTGATGCTGGCGGCCATCCACCCAGAGGTTTATGGTTTATAGATTTAGAGTCCAAAGGGACTTCAGAGGTCACTGGATCAAATCACTCCCTGTGGCTGGTCAGAGAACCGAGGTGATAAGCCAGTGAGCCACTTTTCGGAGCCCCGTCTCTGTTGCATGAATTCTGGGACGACCACAGGCTTTTGCAGGTTTCTGGCATGGCCTTTTCAGAAACCTAGAAATCACTTCTTCATGCGCGCGGGCTCCTGGACGGTGACTGATCTCAGCCTTCCCTTGTAATCACGAGGCTGCTGGCATCCCCTCTCGCTTCAAACTGCCTCTGGAAGAGCTCCCGGCTCGGCCATTTTCTCTGTGGCAGCTCAGCAGCCGTGGACAAAGCCGGGCTCGGCTTGGAGGAGACACAGGAAAGCTTGCTGGAGAGCAGCTGATGCTGCCGGCTCACTTAAAGGAACCATGGGCCATTTTTCCAGCTAAGGTTCCCCTCCACCCCCAGTTTGAAAGGCTTGAAAGTGACATCATCCTTTTTTTTTTTTTTTTAATTGTCCCTGCCCAACACTTTGCCCAGAGTCCAAGTGATCCCAAAGCTCACAATTACTCAGAGGCAGAAAGGCCCCCGTCACTGGGGATCGGAGGACCCCGCACCCGTGCCTGTGGCTGAGGCTTTTCAGCCAGCTAATTCTGCCCAGGGAGGATGCTGCTCAGGCCAGAGGGCTTCAGGTGAGGATGGGTCAATGGCAAGCTTCCCTGCTCCGCCCCGGGGGCGGGGATTCTCTCCACAAAGCTTCCTGTCAGGCCTGAGACAAACTGGACGCCAGGCAGGGTTTTTTTCCCTCCTCTGACATGTGCCTGAGTTGCAGCTGAAAGGAAATGTGTCATCTGTGGTTTTAGTTTTAAAAGTGGAAAGCTTGCAGCACGTCGCCTTGCTTGCTGCAGACTGACTTTAATTCTCACACTCTCCACATCTCCTTTGAGTTAAGGTCTTTTTTGGTCAGCTGAGTTTCAAGAAGAGACAGAGAAGCGGCTGGCTAAAACACTCCCTTTACTATCAGATTCTGAGCAGCTTTTGGAAGGTATGTCACAAAGACCTTTTCTTATGCTTGCCTGTCACCCCTTACCAGGTCAGCCGGGCTGGTGCTTCAGGAAGAGCGTTCCAAGGGCACTTCCCCCGCCAAGACTCTCACTAATAAAATAGGATTATTAATGACTGAAAGTAAGAAATAGCTTCTTCAAACAGGTTGGAGGTTTTGACTAAAATAGGGAAATCCCTCCCCCAAAACCGAGGGTAAACTCAGGGATGGACTGCTGGCAGTTTAGGTTCCCAAAGTTACTAACATTTTGAGTGGATGGCATTAGAAAATGCTCATGTCGCATGATCAGTATCTTGCCCTAAAATCTCTCCCAGATGAAGGAAATTCTTCTATACATAACTCTGCCACGAGAGAGACAGAGGGGTATAGAACTCACAAGAGCCTTTCATTTGGATTTTCCTGCTTTTGGGGGTCGACATGAAGCGCTCATTTTGTCGGCCCAGTTTGTTTACTTCAGGGTGGCAGCCCATCTGGCCAGAGACAATGGACAGTGGGGCCCATTATGTGCCCAATGGCAACCATTGTCATAATCTGAGCAACGAGTCAAGATGTGTGTTTGGAGCCAGGGCACAGTTAACGACCTAGAAAGTGGTCATGAGTAACCCATTTCATATGTTCAAAATACCTACTGCAGATGAACACCCCCAACGGAAAGGCTTTGACTCAACTTAAAGGTCTCTCTTTTCTCGACTCACACCAAGTGCCCGAAAATAATTTTATGTGTAAAAATCTGGACAATTTCTAAGTCTTCTGTGCAGTTAATTACAAAGTGGTAGCATTTTCTCCTAAAGACTTTGCTGTAACATCTAAACTTGAAAAAAAAAATCACTAATAAAACTAAAAAAACCCTAATCAATATACTAATTATTATATTAACCGTATGAATACACAACCCCAAAATTAATCTAAATCTTAATTAATATATATAAGATTTCCACCACATCCTTCATCCCCAGTTGTCTTGGTAAAACAGAAAATCCTGAAGGTCAGATTTGAGTTAGCATTCTATTTATCCTATTTGCTTTTCTCAGAACACAGCTCTATACAGAAGTAAACAAATGTGTGGATTAGTAACACACCTAACACAATGTGTTCCTCTTGAACAAGAAGTTTCTCATTGAAAATCTGTGCTGGGCTCTTACCAGAAGCAATTTGACTTATTGACTAAGAAGGCAAACCAAATTTGTTTTCCTCTCCTTTCCAAGGAAACACAATTGTAAAATATAAAGCTAAGTAACTTTTTTTAAAAGTCATGATTCTTAAATTTGTCTCTATCAAACAAAATCCTTTTAGATTTTGTGATTTTAGGTCTAACAAAATGGCCCTGCCCTCATAAAGCAAGGGAAGGCAGAAACAAGGAGAGGGAAGGCTTTGCTGGTGATGGAGACTGGTGAAGAGGGTAGCGGGTGGGAGTGGGAGGCCAGAGATGGAAATGACTTCTACACAGCCAAGTTAGAATGTGTTCAAGGAATAAAGTCAGTTCACTGTGTTCTGCTGAAATGAATGATTCAAATGACTATAATAAGAATAATTCCTGTTTTTATTCAAATTAATTGCATAGTTGTTTTCCCCTTCTATCCCAAGGCAAAATGTCTCCTCCTTCCACTTCTCCTTTTACCATAAAGACAGTCATACATTTGCTTAGAGGGTGGGGAAGTTTTTGCAAAGGATCTTTAACCATAGCAAAAAAAAAAAAAAAAAGAAAAAAAAAAGGAATTAAAAAAAAGTAAAAGCAGAAGCAAATGACTCAAAGCTGAAGTCTGGCCTGCTTGAAAGGAAGAAATGACCACAGAGCTCCCTTGTGCACAACATTTAAAAATGATTAATACTCTTTGTAATGCCTTCTTCCTCCATCTTCCTGCATTTAGAAGCATATCCGAAGAGATTGAAAGGTTTCCTAATCCAATAGCCTAGGAGTCAAGGTTCCGTAATTCAGTTAAACTGGAGTTCATTCAACTGGGTCAGGAAACCTTAAACAATGTGCGTTACAGAAACGTTCTCCCTGTAACATCCGAGCCGCCCGCTGTTTTGACTAAAACCATTCCAAACTAAGCCCTTAGCTCAGTTTCAGGATCACTTAATTAACTTTATTTATGACTCTACAGATTGACGACCCGGAGAGCCTGGCCATGGAACCCACAGGAAGTTACCTACATGCTGCTCTTCTGACAACCACCATCTTTTCCTGGCTTCCCCAAACAAAAGCAAATACCACATCCCTCTGGGTTATCAACAGCACTGACTGGGATCCCATCTTTCAGAACAAAACAACCGGGAGCGAGGGTGGAGGCTCCGTAAACCCGGGGGCTCCAGAAAAAGCTGTGGTCAGCACTGCCAGCCCGCCGGCCCTGAGGAGCCCGTCCCCTCACTCCCTGTCCTTCGCTCCTCCACCGGGACGTGACCTCCACACACCTTCTCCTCCCGGGGTCAGCAGCACTGCCCCGAAGCAGAGCACCCGGCGCCCTGGTGACGGCCAGGATGACGTTTTTAAGAGGGACATTTGTGAGGAAGGCAACAACAAAATGGCCATGCTGGTCTGCCTGATCATCATCGCGGTGCTCTTCCTCATCTGCACCCTCCTGTTTCTGTCCACTGTGATTCTGGCCAACAGAGTGTCGTCCCTCAAGCGAGCCAAGCCAGTGTGTAAGCGACAGACAAGAAGCAATGGGGATTTTCTGGCGAGCAGCGGCCTGTGGCCGGCGGACTCCGACACGGGGAAAAGATCACAACAGCTCACGGGGACCCGGCTGATGCTGCAGGCCACCGGGACCCTCCCGCTTCCAAGGGAGAGAAAAGACATTGGAGCGACCGAGAAACTCACCCTTTGATTCAGGGGCAAATAAAAGGAATGGGTGAAGCCGGGCTGTGAGGGCTTCCAGTGGAAACGAAGCATCTGGCCCGTTTCCTGCTGGTAGCCTAGAGCTTGACACGGCAAACCTGAAACCAAAGGTCAGACAGAAAGGATGAAAGGGAAAAGTGTGTCTGTCTGGGGGACCAGCCGCATCGCTGAGTAACCCTGCTGGGCAGACCTGGACAAATCACTGGGCCTTTACTGGGGACCTCGGTTTTCGGCTCTATCGGGTGAGAAGGTTTGCACTCAGGGCCTATGATCCCAGCCAGCCAAAGACTGAGCACCACACGCTTTCCTTATGACGCTAAAGATTTTACAGGCTTCGTGGGACACAGATCAAGAAGGGACTTGAGATATCAAATAACCAAAGATCCTGGAAGGTTTTAAAAATGAGGCAGCGAAGAATCTGGAATGGAGAGAGACGGAGAAACGTTCACTCCTTTACCAAGAGCACTTGATAGAAACTCAGATCTGGATCAGAATAATTCAGGTTTGAATAGTTTGGGTCTGTTCTCATAACCAGTCCCCTGCTCCTACCTATTAACAGAAGCCATCAAAATTCTAACTCACTTAAAGGTCTCCAGTCTGACACGAAGCTTGCTTTAAGTCAGTGACATGCTGATCTTTCCATTATGCGCAAGAATTCCAAAAGCTTATTAAAATGCTATTTTGCATGACAAATATTGGAGTCGACCTTTCCCTGCCAGCTACGACAAAAGCAGTAACACTGTGACCATGTACGTTTGCTCTCGGATAACACCGCCCAGGCTGCCCGGGCCAAGCTCCTGCATCCTTCCAGCCCCCTCCTTCCCCATAGGACGGAGGTCACTGCTGACAGTGGGATGGCCACCCTGCCATCGTCCTTGTCCTCACCTTCCCCTGAAAGAGTCAAGCTTCTGGAGGCCACGGACTCGCTCCCCTTCTGATGCTTCCAGAGCCCTGTACAGTGTGCCTGGAACACAGTGGGCACTTAATAAATGCATGCTAACTGATAACCTGACTCCTCTCTCATTTCTCCTTCTTCCTCTCACATCCCTTATACACAACGAGGCATCCCACAGTCTGAACTACACTCTCCTGTCTAGGATTTCCAAAACAACCTGCCCACTTCCAACCTAAGCTTCAGCCCTGTATTTCCAGCTGAAGCCTGACCACGTGTCCCCTCCCAAAGCTGTTGGGAAAAGCCTCCCTTTTCGCTTCCTGAGCTCCCAGGATGCCGCAGTTCCCGTCCCGACCCGAGCACTGCTCCTAGCACACCAATGCCAGGCTGATCTGCCCTTCTCACTCTGTCGCTGTTCTCCAGTGCCCGGCTCCTTAATCTGCCCCTCAAGCCCTCCCTCCCCACCAAAGGCAAACTGTGTCCTCCATCATTTCCACCCCCACCATGTACTCCATCTATCCTCTTCCACTCCCACATCAATCATGGGCCTCCGGGGCCTTCACTGCCCAAGGATGCCAAGTTCAATGCCCTCCAGGAGACCTCCCTTGCTATCTCCGCCCACTTCTCTGGACAGTTATTGGTACTTTCAACCTCTCTAAGCACTTTTATCTACTGCTATTAAATTATAAATTCCTTTTATCACTGGGTACCGAGTCTCCCCATGGGGCTTTACTTATATAGTAGGCTTATACGTCTGTTGACAGAATCTTACAGCAAAAGTATAGTCAAGACCAATTAGAAGAACAGGGCAGTGAAACTGAACACTGGCTATTTCTAAAGACCACTTTTGCCTCCAGAAAAGAGGAGGAAATGAATCTCTCTTCTTTCACTACAGAAGCAGAGTGGGGGGACTATAGGTTCAACTACATGCTGCATTTGCTGATATGATCCTTAATTTTGCTTATTTTCCTTTTTCAGTCGAAAGAGAAGGCTAAGGGGAAGGGAAAGGGATGGGATATGAGAGAATTATAGGATACGACTTGATCTAAAAACATAAGATAATAATAAAAGTTTTATTTTTTTTTTTAAAGAAAAGGACCAAAGGATAGTAATATGTTAAATCTAGAAGTACATAAAGAGGCAAACACAGTCTAAGTGCAACACAAGCCTTCTTTCATGATCAATTGAGAAATAACAGAAAAACCCCAAATTCAGAATAATTACAAAGGCAATACAATGACTTCCCCAAATAAATCAAATTATGTATGCATGAATTTTCAACCATTATCTGATGATACCCTCAGAAAAAAGTTAGTCCCACTGAAAAGACTTTGGAAAAAAAATCCTAGGCAATCCTCACTTAAACATTATTGGATAATTTATTGAAGGGGCAAATAAAAAAGAACACGAGCCAAGCCACATGTGGTTGCGACCACACTCTCAGTGCTGTTTTGCCACAGATTTCTCTTTTTATTGAACACATACTTGTCAAACCCAACAAGGAGCATGTGAAAAGTAGGCAATAGTCTTCCCTCATTCCCATATGAAGCCATTAAGCTTGGGCTTTGTGCCAAGAGTCAACTGGGTACAGATTTTACATTTTTACCAATTATGGTCCTGATCTTATTTTTCCATTAAGTTAAATTTATCATTCACCTCAGGCCCATCTTTTAAAAAAGAAGCAGCACTTATGTGAACTTTTGTTATTGAATGCGAGATAAGTGGAGTTTCAATTTAACAAAAATTACCTACTCAAAAAAAAAAAAAAGAGAGAGATATTACAGTGAAAAATTAGTGCTGGAGTTGAGTGAGGATAGTCGTGGATTTCAATCCCAGTTTCAATACTTACTAGTTAATGACAGTGCAATTCTGAGACTCAGTTTCCTCATTTGTAAAATGGGAAACAAAATACATTTGTTATCAATCTCAGTGCTTAGTTGTAAGGGAAAGCACTACAGAAACTGAACTTGTAAATCTGCTGAATGGATTTTTAATTCTAAACAAACTAAATTGTAAAATAACAAATAATGAAAAATCCGATCTTTGAATTACCAAAATCTAAAGTTACCTTTTTAAAAAAACTCATCTCACACATCCTAGATCTGAGATTCTTAATCTTTATTGTGTCCTGGATACTTTGGGTAATCTAATGACTCCTTTTCAGAATCAGGTTTTTAAAGTATCTTTTAAAAAACACAGGAAGGAAACCAATTAAACTGAAATATAGTTATCCAAATATTTTTAAAAGACAAACTGACCAAACTTTGACTAAAGGGCTCCTGCCCTGGAAGTTCTAGACCACTCCTTAAGAGCCCAAAGTGACATGTCGGCCATCTAGTACATCTTCTTTATCTTACAGACATGGATTGAGGCCAAGGCATGTTTTGTCCACCTTACACAAGTCCTAAGTAGTAGAACCAGGATTAGAACTCAGGTCCTCTGGGAATATTGCATCTACCATCACTTAAGGAGTGATACTGAAAGCATTAAGATTGGCTGAAATAAAGGAATCAGGACAATTTCTTATTGCAAGTTTAACTAAAAGGTACTTTGTAGGTCAAATATTCTTCACTAAGATGGAATACACCCCCCTCACCAAGGGCATTTATAATTAACCCTTTGTTGTGAATGTTGATTAAAATCACCCAATGTCACGGTGCTCAACTGCCCACCTGACGGATATAACCTTCACTAGCTCCTTGGGAACTCTCACAGTGGACAGGTAGACATCTTTTTCTAACAACTTCATCTCCCCTATTTTCTAGCAGCACCAGATATTACCCTTCTTCTGACTGCTAGCTTAATTGGCCAAAAATATTTTTAATGAGTGTTAGTCACATTGTTAATAAAACATCAATTTAGATGATCTCAGATCAGTCAGATGACTAGAACATGGCACCAGGATCCTGAGAGAAGGAAGTCAGAGGCGGGAGCCCACCGCCCAGTGGCTTTTCCCTCTCCGTGAAGGGGCTATGTCTAGACACCAAGGACCAGGCAGCTGCTTGCTGGTGGCTCCCCGGGGCGTACGGGGCTCTCGGGGGACCGGGTGGGTGCCCAGCTCAATGACATCCTGTCCTTCTGGGTTGCTCTCCACATAGCCTGAAGCAAGAGTTACTTCACTTCCTGCTCCTCCACCTCACGCCTCTCCACAGACCCCATCTTAGGCTGGGTTCAGCAACGACTTCTGCTTTCTTCGTCAAATCGCTCCAATGACCATCCCTTGGTGACAAGAGAGGTGCAGCTGAGGTAAGCAGCCATTTTCACACGGGCATTTATCTTTGGGATTATTTTTGTTTTTACATTGATTTCCTATTAACATTAAGAACTGGTATTCTACATTGGCCTGGGAGACGACAAAACTGGTTTTATTAACTACATGAATAGGTTGATGAGGCTTTAAATTCATTTCTTTTGGTGTTTATCAAATTGGAAGCAAACAAAATCAGCTGCTGAGCTCTGCTGACGGAAGGATTTTTAACTGAAGGATATCCTAAGTTCCTTAAAGTTATGAATATCCATATTCTAGGAAGGCTTTACTTGAGTGGCAGAAGGCACTCACCTGCAATTTATTAACAAACTTTATGTGTTTAAAGTCATAAAAATTTCCAAGAGAAGATAACCTAAATAAACTAGAAAACTGAGGATAGGATCAGTATGATCATATGCACTGAAAACAGGCCCAAATATGGAGAATGTGACATTTTATTTCCTGTAAGGTTGAACATTTGGTTGAGATATTTCAGAATCTTAAAATTTCTCACTGACTATTGTTACTTAAAAATTACCAAAGTCCACCACCAGAAAATGAGGACATTCACATTCCTTTCACTTAATTTTTTAAGTCTTCAAAAGAAATAAATCTAAGTACCAAATTATCAGTGAATTCTTTATCATTGTCTTTTCTTGCCCAAACTGAATTTTGTAGCTCATGCCGTGGCAATTATGTACAGATACAATTGAAGAAGAGAAAGGGCAAATGTTCCTTTTTAAATTTTTAAAATTTTTTAAATGTTCCTTGGCAAAGGCACTACCAAACCCCAAAGGTTCTGGAGGGGGTTCTGTCAGTCCCCTGGCTGCCTCCCTCCAAACCTCACAGAATCCTGGCGTTTTGAGACTGAGCCACTGTACAATCTTAGGCAAACTTCCTCATCTATAAATTGAGAGGAAAGGATGGGGGTAAGCCAGTGCTTCCTAAATTGGACCAGAGCTCTTTGTCATTAGATGACTATTCAGAGGCGTACCAGTTACCAAAATAGTTACCTGATGCTTATTGCTCTGATCCCTGGATGCTGATCAGAATTTCGAAAGACAAAGTTAGGGATAATGTATTTTGCTCGTGGTTCTATTACTGCTTTTTGTGATCAAATTAAATAATCCACGTTTGAATTCCCCCAATCTACATAGAAAGAAGATAAAGAGACCTAACCCACAGAGTATTAAACAAAACAATCTTTGTAAAAATCCCCATTGCAGTTAATATCTGTTGACTTACTTAATTTTGGAATAAGTAAATATTACCAAAATTTAGGCAATAAAGCTGCTTGTTCTGAGGGAATTGGACATTACAAAATAATTCAGGTTTTTTTTAATCTGAAAAAAATGCTCTATAAAATTATTATTTATAAAATAGTAAGCATTATCAGAAATTAATTAAATCCACTTCATAAGAGCAAGAAAATATTCTTATCATGTTTTCCCATAAATGTCATAAGAGCATAAATGTTCCTTAAATTGTCTCTCCATAAATTTTTTAAATTTAATTTTTAATTCACATTCATGTAAATTTCCACCTATGTGATCAAACAAAAGAATAAATGCGAAGCTGAAAATCCCTAATACATCCAAATTTGCTCTAAAATTCCAATATTCAAGCTTCTTTTGCATCTCTCTCTTTAAGCTGTTGATTTAGAAGCATCAAAAAGTTATTTCCCTAGAGTGTTTTCCCTATTTTCAGATTCTTTTAAAATATCAATTTAAAATTTAGGCAGTGTTTAAGGATGTTTTCATTCTATTTTTAAAATTATTCCTAGCTTGATCCAACCTCCATGTAATGTTAAACCGATGCTAAACATATAAAACTTATGCTTTACAGAATGTCCAGACTGAATAAATTGACCAAAACTGATACATTAGAAGTTATGGTGGTTCGTGGTCATGTTCCAAGGAGATATTCTTATGGAATCACAGAGTTGAAAGAACCTCCAAAAAACCAAAAACCAAACCAAGCCTCCCATCTTTACAGTAAAACCTGCACCTAACTGTCCCTCCCTCCATGTCTTATTTCCCTTCCATTCTCCAGAAGAAAATTTTAAATGTTTTCTCCATATTTCACAATCATATTTAAGAGGCTCTTCTTACTGTCTATGCCAATAAATGCATACCACTGATTTAATACTGTACTTTCAACCCACTTAATAATAGCTGCAATAATAACTACTTTTATTATGTGCCAGGCACTGTGATAAGCACTTTATAATTTTTTCCTTATTATTATCCCCATTTTAAAGATGAGGAAACTGAGGCAAAGAGGTTCTGTGGCTTCCCAGGGACATATTGATAATAAGTATCTGAAACTACATTTAAACTCAGGTCTTTTTGACCTCCAGCCCAGGATTCTGTCCACTGTGCCACCAGTTCCCTCTATTTTACCCTGGGATGTTCAAAAGAACTAGAGCAGCTCTTCTCCACATAGTTTTAATCTTATTTCACAGCTACTGTATCTTGGCCATAGGCTATTGACCATTTCAGTGTGCTTGCCTTGTTTTGTTGTGGGGGGGTTGGAGGGAGTGCCCCTCCCAGGGAGCTAGCAGGGTGGGACTAGAGATCTGTTATGAAAAATACACGGGGCTCCCTAGAATCTTCATTTGGGAGTCACTGATCTCAGTTGCCCACTCCTTCCCCTCCCCCATAAGTGCTGCTTCTTGACCCCATTTCCCATGTTCCCCCAAGTGAATCCCCTCCCTGAGAGATACACCGTCATGAGCCTATTGTATCGGGGCCACAAGATGGTAGGTAATGGCGGATCCTATACTCTCCAGGAGGATCCACAAATAAGTGTAATTACACGGTACAAATCATGATAGGAACAAAGCAGGAGATTCATCTCAGCTGGGGGATTCACAGAGGCTGACTTATTTTAACTTCATCCCTCCTCGGGAGCCTTCCTCATTTCACACATTTCAGAGTTATTTTAAAATTCTTTCCTTCCTTTTTTATATCCTCTTTGTTCAGCACCTGACACGTAGTAGGTGCTTCACAAAAAGCTGATGATGGATGTTCCTCGTTCCTTTCCCTCTCCTCCACTGCCTGGTAGACGCTTGAATAAACACCTGCTTAATCGAAATGCTTTTTTCAGTTCTCTGCTCCTGAACGGTTTCCTCTTTGTGGCTCAGTTAGTGCCAAGGGGCACCTTCGAGCTCCTTTACTTTGTCCACATTTGCCAAGCCCCCAGGTTACGGAGCGGCAGCCAAGGGGCCAACTTGTGCTCTGCTGCTCCTGACTTTGTGAAAACAGCTGAAGGCTCTCGGGAGACCCCATGTTGCACCTTCTGTGTTGATATTTAAGCAGCTTATCACAAGGAGAATGGCAACATCTCAGGGATTCAGGGTGGCCCTTTACCTCCTCATAGAATCACCAAGATTTTCACACATGTAAAACAGCACATGTAGATTGGAAAGTCCTCTGCAAAATAGAGTGGAAGGGGTGGGGGGGAGAAACAGGGCTCTGGACCAGAGCAGGGAAGACTCCTTTAATGGTGAAGGAAATAATTGCTTTCACAAAGCTGTGGTTATTTCTACTTTCCTGTTGACGAGAAAGGATGTGAGCATAAAACAGAATGCTATCAATCTGAACAGGCTCCTTAGAAGCTATTTATTCTAACTTTGCCCTTAAGTGCTTTCCTTATAATGAATTTTCTGTTAACTGAAACAAGGAATATTCTGCTTTATTTTACTTTTTAAGTAAAACCACAAAATGGCAAATACTTGGCCAAAATGGCCGAACATGAGTATTTTCTGTTGATTCAAGAACTGCCAGGAATGTTTCCCAAAGAAGCCAACTTTTTTATCATTCACGTCAACAGGGAAGATTCTAGGGCTGACCCAACATTTTGAGGAAATCAATTGCTAGAATGGGTGTCTCCTCTTGATCACAGAAGTTCACAACCCAGGAGTAGGGCCCTGGGAGGGGGCTGGATTGGGAGTTCAAGGACCAAGGCTCAGATTCAGGTTGGCCACCTCTAGGACCACATGCAAGGTCCTTTACTCTTTAGGGCCTGTTTCCTCAACTGTAAGTTTAAAGGGTTGGACTAAATGATCTTCAAGATCTCTGTCAGCATTAATGCATGGTTCTATGACCCTCAAAGCTAGCTTGGATTTTTAAAGGCATTAATATAGAATAAAGCAACTGAGAGCAGTACAATTGCATTTCTGTCTTTGTAATGCCATTACCTACCACAGTGCAATGAATATTTGTTACTAGGACACTCGATGAGACAGTGGATAGAGTATGCTGTTCATGGAGTCAGAAAGCCCCAAGTTCAAATTCAGCTTCAGATTTTTATGACTCTCAGAAACCACCTAACCTCTATTTGTCTCATCTGTAAAATGGGGAAAATAAGAGTTTACCTCTTATCGTTATCATTTTGTTATAGGAGTCAAATGAGGTCCCATTTATAAAGCATTTTGTAAACCTCTGGTGCTATATAAATGTCTATTATTATTATTATTACTACTGATAAGCAGTGAGATGGTCAAAAATAGTGACCCAGATTAAAGAAAATATTTCCTGTGCATCTACTATATGGAATATCACATCCTAATTTTGGGGAATAAAATGGAGGGAAGAAAGGAAGGACGAAGAGAACGATTCTTTATGAGAGAAGTTCTACTTCTCTAAGAGTTCAGTCGTGTGGGGGGTGGGTGTGTCTTGCCCTTTTCCTGCAATGTCCTAAGTCAGTGCATGATTAGTTCCCAGAGGAATTATAATAACTGAATTTGCTCAAGGAGTTCACTTCAGGCTGTTTTGGGAATGGCTTCATTCAAATTCCCCTCCCCCTTTCCAGAGAGTTTGTGGGAAAGGAGCAGAGTTGAGGGCAGGTCTAGGGACAGGTGAGATCTGTAGGGAAGGCCACATGGGCCTTGGCTCTGGAACTGGGGCCTAGGAGGCTGCCAACCTGTGCAAGTCTGGGGACGTCAATGAACTTCAGGGGGACTGGGCTTCCCCATCTGCAAAATGCAGAGGTGAGGGCCCCGCGAGCTCTGTTGGAAGTAGGAATCAAGTTGAGTCTTGATGGATTTGAAATTAAAAAGAGAACATGAAGTCAGCCTAGAGCCAGGGAACTTGAAAAGGTAGGGAAGGGAGTGTGTATTGAGAAGCAATTGGGGTTGCGTGACCTGCCTGGGGGCACACAGCTGGTAAATGCTAAGTGTCTGAGGCTGGTTTTGTGCTCAGGTCCTCCTGACTCCAGGGCCGGTGCTCTGACTACTGGACCATCTAGATGCCTAGTGAGACAAGTCAAGTGAAAGCCAGTAGAGATGGGTCAGCAGTATCTGGCCACTGGACTCGGGGATGAGATGGAGGGTCACTGGGTGCTTCGGAGTGCAAATTCTACAGGGTGGGACGGGTGAACCCCACACACTGCAAGGGCTGTAAGTGAACGGCAACTGGGGACCCTCACTGCGCAAGGAGACATGTGGCAGCTTCTGCATTAGTTTTCAGTGTATCACAGATACTTTAAGGATCTGCCCTTTCCTAGGCTTGAGTATTATGCTCACTGGACATGGAAAATCACTTTTGTGTGGCTGGGAAGTACAGCATCGCACAGTCATAGTCAATTTGACAATGAGCAGGTCCATATACTGGTCCTCAATAAATGGCATACAATGCTTCAGTGACATCTCACCGTGTCACCTCTAAATATAGAGAATTTTTAAAAACCTGCCTACAACCCCACCCCACCCAAAATGAGAGCTAATTGTCCCCCTTTGTTTCCTTTTACAGTGAGAAAAAATCACCTTGTTATGATTTAGGCTCCTGAAATGGATCCCAAACATTTCATCATAATGCTCTTGTGTGGGTTCTTAACAAACCCAGTTCTGACAGAGGCACAAACTTACTCCTCAGCAGTTTCACCTCAGACTACTTTTAAATCATCAACATCAGATGCATCAGCTAGTTCTGGAAATGGAACAGAGATCCCATTCAGTCAACCATTAAAACTGATCAACACTCCTTCAGGACAACCACCAACTTCACCTGTTCCTGGGTCCTCTGGGCAACTAGCAGCCCCAACTGTTCCCACTTCCTCTGGACAATCATCATTATGGTCCAGCCCCAAGCCTTTGGGTCAAACACCAGTGCCATCTGTCCCCAAGTCCTCCAACCCACAAGTAGCATCACTTGTACTCAATTCCACCAGCCAGCCACCAGAATCACCCAGGCCTGATTCCTCCAGTCAGTCACCAGAATCAGCTGACCCCAATTCCACTAGCCATTCAACTATGCCCAATCTACCAGCAGGTACACCGGTCCACAGCTCCTCCCATCAGCCATCCACTCAGCTCAGCTCCACCAGGCAATCCCCAGGCACACCGGTCCACAGCTCCTCCCAGGAACCACCAGCATCCTCTAGCCCCAGCTCCCCCAGGCAACCCCCAGCAACCCCGGTCCACAGCTCCTCCAGGAAACCACCAGCATCCTCTAGCCCCAGCTCCCCCGGGCGACCCCCAGCAACCCCGGTCCACAGCTCCTCCAGGAAACCACCAGCATCCTCTAGCCCCAGCTCCCCCGGGGATTCAGCATCAACAGTTGTTACTCCAGGATTCCACCAAGAAAATAGCAATCCCACCCCAACAAAATTTCAAAGCTCTACCGCCAATTCCGTAGCTGCTGTGCTAATTGGCACAATTCTGACTTTTATGATAGGTGCTATCGTTATAATTCTGCTCTGGAAATGCTTTAGAAAACCAGTCCTCATTGACCAGAACTGGGCTGGCCGGTCTCCCTTTGCTGATGGTGAGACTCCTGATATGTGTATGGACTACAGTAGAGAAAATGGAAAATCCATAAAACGTTCATCAATCGTTTCACTTGAGATCTGGAAACCAAACAAAAACATGCTGTTAGCAGATGATTTAGATGTGAACTTGTTTGACTCAAGTGAAAATTTTGATGAATGTCCGAAGCCCGACTTAGAGAAAGTGAAAGACCAACCAAATGGGACATCAGAGGAGAGCCCCGACAGATCGACAGTGGGCACTGCTATTTCTTCAGAGGACTTGGAAGTGACTGAAGCTCCTCCCCTTCTGGACTTAGATGGGCCAGAAAATCAGAAGCCTGACTCGGCTAACTTACTTGATACTGATTTCTCTCATCTCCCACCCCCTGTGGACTCATTCCCTCCTCTCCCCGACTCTTCCCTACTGCCCCCTCCTCCAGAAGTTCTCTTCCAAGATCAGGAGAAGGACAATGCAGAGGTCCACGACTCAGTTTCACCCACTTTAGAGACCCAATTTCCTAATCCTCCTGACTCTAGTCAAGCCTTAGATGAACTGCTGCTGCTGCCACCGCCACCTGAGGAATTACTGTAAATGATCGCAGCCCACTGATGTGAAGACTTTTTAAAAAAGACTAGCTTTATTTTTTTCTTTTGAATGAACTGCCATCCAACCTACATTTCCATTCAATCTGCTTAAAATGCTCTTAAATTCATGTAAATATGAAAAAGTGCTTCCCCTACAGCAGAAATTTTTTTTTCTGATAGTTGACTACTTGCTGAATTTGGCAGAGTATCTAACTTCTAAATTTCAAAGCATAGAAAATATCTGTTTAATGTTTAAAGTTAATAGATAGCTCTCTGTTCAGGAGTTTTACAAGAGAGTTGTCATCTTTACAATAATAAAAAAGGGCTTGGAACAACAAGATGTACGAAATTTCTTAGAAGTTACTGCAAGATGCCATTATTTTCTATTATGTTTATATCCATTTCTTTAATTTCATTAAAACATTATAAATATATAGCATCTGTCTTCAGTGACTTAGCTATTTCAGAAATTACTAATATTTCTTAAATACATATTGTTATGAAAAATAAGCTCCTGAAAGAATGAATGGAAATTTAATTTTGCCAAATCAATCTTATCCTCTTACTACTTACCATCACAATTTTAAAGATGTGTCCCTACAGAGGGAAAACCATATATCCTTCAAATTAAAAAAAAAAATAAAAAAAAAACCAACTTGAATTTAGTGGATACTTGTGAGTCACACACTTAACAGAAAATCAGCTTTCTAATAACCCACAACATATACTGAGTCAAAAACAATGCTAAAAGTGCGGTAAAGTTCCACGAAATGCTTTGTCTCACTTCATTAGAAAAACATTTGGGGGCAGCTAGGGGGCGCAGTGGATAGAGCACCAGCCCTGAAGTCAGGAGGACCCGAGTTCAAATCTGACCTCAGACACTTAACACTTCCTGGCTGTGTGACCCTGGGCAAGTCACTTAACTCCAGCCCCGGGGGGTGGGGGGGAAAGAAAAAAAAAGAAAAAGAAAAACATTTGGGTTCTTCTGGCAAAAAAAAAAAAAAAAAAAAGAATTCAAAGATACAATCTCTCAAACTTTTCTATGTACCTGGACCATCTGAAGAAATAATTAATACCTTTCAAAAATTCTCAGATTGCAATTATAAACTGGGTCATTTCCCAAGGATGGCAACTCTGTCTCAATACAGGAGGAGCCTTGCAGTAAGTGATTTGCAGGCCCTGTGAATATTCCTGATTGGGCTTCTTTATCCTAGAGTTTCCAAAAGATGATTTTTGTCATGTTTCATTGGTCCACTTATTAGCTAGCTGAGGAGACTCCCATAAGTAACAGGAAAGCTCACCAAGTCCTTTACTTTTAGTGTGGAAACAACACGTATTCTCCTGAACTCAAAGGTGGGTGTGAAGCAAAGGCCTGACTGTGCTAGAAGCACTATCAAAAATGAAAGTTATTAGCGTAAATGCTGTCTTGTCTCCGTATCTGTCAGGTATTTCCTGTAAGACAATTCCAACCACATCAACATCTCCAGGTTGTTCAAAATTGTGTTTCATGTCTAGAATGGAAAGACTCGCCCTCAGGCCTATCTCCTTTTACACAACTCTGGTGGAAGAACAAGAGACTACCCTACACTGGGTTGTGTTCTGCCATCGTCACAATTGTGTATTTTGTTCCAACTTCTGAATTAGAAGAACAGTCAGTCTATTGATAAGTTGATAGAAAGCTAACTAGTAATAAGTCCTGAAGGAGCAAACATTTTGGGTCAATGACTGATTTAAAGCAGTTGTATTTTTTAAGGGAAATCTACCTTCATATGACTAGAAAGATTATCTAAAGTTTATTTCCACAAAATGGCCCCCATAATAATAACAGAGAAACATGCGCTGCACTTGGAGGTCACTCTCTTCTAAGATTTCTTCTTCAGACTTTCACCCACATCCTTTTCCAGGCTGAGAATCTCCTAGTCATCTTCATGTTACACAAATCATTGCCAACTTTCAATCTTGTCCAGTACCATGACTAAGAATGTCTTTTTCAGGTTTTACATCTATCTCACATCTTGCTCACACTTCAAATCCTCATGCTGGGATCTTGACCTGAATATTCATGATTGTACAAAGATTCTTTCACTTGTATCAAAAATCCTTCATATTTCAGATTAACATAACAGTGAACAGAGGCATTAATGATAAATTCCCAGAGTAATCCAAGGGGGAACAAAGATCTGTTTGTGTCTGGAACTACCTTAAAGTTAAGCTTTCGATCTGCTGATTTTATACTTAAGTTAGTTGGTTTTTTGCATTTGTGATTTTTTTTTTTTTGCTTCTCCCCTTTCCCCAAAAATTTATGACAGAGAGGAGACACACATAAACTCTGCGATGGGGAAAGTAGGAACTGGTACTGGCTTTGAAAAGATCGAGCCTTTTGTCCACCTTTCTCCCTGGATTTGTAGGAGGAAGTTTTATAAGAATTCATAGCAAAGAGGAGAAAATAAATTTTATTCTTGCTGCAGATGAACCTTTTTTTTTTTCCTTAGTGCAGCAGAGGAAAATATTGGCCAAAGTAGAAGTATTTGTTGAAATCTGCAGAAATAAATGCAGGAAGATAAAAATTAAGACAGGGCATAAGAAAAGCCAGGCAGGATGAAAGCACAACATGGAGGAAACAAAATTAGAGATGCAAAATCCACAGTATAAAGTTTATTTTAGTAACATGGCAAAAAGGAGATGATTCAAGTACCACATGACTAGAAATGAATCAACATGACTAGCAGCAGCAGATTGTTCCCTGGGCTCTAAATCCGGTTCCAGCCATCACAGGTAGGATTTGAGCCCTTGGGCCCAGTGGAAGCCCCGGAACTCAGACAGACCCCGGGCCTTGTCTGCTCACCAGCTGGGACTTCAGCAGCCTGGGCCACAGGTGTGCTGAGGTGAGGGCTGCAGATTGCTGTTAGGCCATACTAACTCCCCAGCACAAAGCCTCCCCCCCCCCCTTAGACCCTGCAGCATTCTGGGTAAGGGGGCCAGGCCAGAGCCCCAGCCGAGGCAGACTTCTGGGAAACCCCATCCCCTCTCTGTCTCCACAAACTTCCACCCCATGAACCCTGAGAGTCGGGGCCCTCATCATTCCCCGGCATCTGTGGCTCAGGGACAGGTCTGAGTGTGTCCCCCCATTCCCTCTAGGATGAGAAAGCCCCCAGCCTCCAGCTTCCACAAGCCTCTCAGAAGGCACCTTGCAAGCTTCAGCCCCCTTCCCCTTTCCTTCCTGCCCCAGCAGGTCCCCAGTCTGCCCTCTCTGGCCCTCCCCCTCAGTCTCCCCTCCACCTCTCCCCAGCCCGGGCCTCCTTCCCCTTTCGGATGGGAGGCCACTTCCCCCAGGAGGCCTGTCTTGGCCGGCCCATCCCCCAGCTTTGGTGACATGTATTTGCTCAGATGAACCTCCCTGTCACGAGGACCATCTCCTTTTCATCTCTCTATGTGTCCCCGTCAATTAGCACAGTGCCCGGCATAGAACAGCATTTAATAAATGCTTGTTTATTAACTGGACAACGGGGGCCCAGGGTTGTGGAGAAATGAGAAAACTCATTTCCTCTCCAGTTTGGGGAAATCCGGCGCAGGCAAAGCAGAGTCGGACGCAGGCACCTACTAGCTGAAGCCATGGCTGTCCTCTCCGGCCTCAGTTTCCTCCCAGATAAAAACCACAGACTGAGAACCAGAAGGGACCTGAGAGCCCTCGGGCCAGAGAACGACGCTGATTACAAAAAACTTAATAAAAGATGAAGAGTGGCGAGAGGAATCAATGCCTCCACTAAGTCAGACATTAAAAGTGGCCTTCTGGGTCTTCCAAGACCTGGGAATGAGGCTTCTCCCAGACGAGCTTGGAAGGCTCCCCCAGAAGGCGTCTTCCCTGACGGGGTCGGGTTCTCGCCGCCTGCTGGGCACCTGCCATCCCTCATTCCAGCAGGACCCTCTCCTCTGCTTTCCTGAGCTCCATTCCCTCTGACCCTCTAGAACCCTCCTCCATTCTTTTTTGTGTCCTTTAGCATCTTGTTTCAACCCAAAAGCAAAATCTTAGCCATTATCTAGTTCTGAAGATTTTCCTCCTGCAAATTCTTCTACTCCAGATGACTTCTGAGTGCTTTCACCAGTCCAAATCTCTCCTTATTGACAGGGAGTTCCTTCCCTTTCCCCACAGCTTTCTCACAGAAACCAGAAATCAAATATCCAAGACATATAGACAACTGACACCAAAACATATATGAAGTCATTGTCCAGAAAATGAGCAATTTTCAAAAGAAGAAATATCAACTGCCCACCACTGTGACTAGCATGTATAGAGAACTTTCAAGTATACAACTTTACATTAGCCTAGTCAAAAAACACTTTTATTTTTACATCTTAATTTTTTTTTACATAAGTACTTCCCCACCCCATTCTGAGAATTCTGCATTACCTTAAAGAAAGCTAAAGATGGGGGCAGCTAAGTGGTACAGAGCACCAGCCCTGCAGCCAAGAGGACCAGACACTTAACACTTCTTAGCTGTGTGGCCCTGGGCAAGTCACTTAACCCTAATTTTCTCAGGGGAAAAAAAAAGCTAAAGATGGAAAAGCACAGAGCCATGATTAGAAACAAGTATATTAAAAACTGGATGCCCCAATGTCTTAGTGCAATTTTAAGCTGCACTAAGATATTTGGGACACTTTTTACTAAGATTATTGTAAATAAAAACGAGATGCCTCCCAGGATCAATGACCACTCAAAGAACTTCAATTAAGAGTCAAAAGACTGAGTATTTCATTCCAATTCACTTATGAGGGTGCTAATCAATAAAAACTTTCTAATGTTACAGATTTCAAAACTGAGCTTGAGGAATATCAGCTTTTTACAGTAATTGAATCAGGATAATTTACTTCTGAAAATAATATCCTGCATCATTTCTTATTTTGGATTGTTCTACTAATGCGACTGATCTTTTGTTGCAGCTAAATTTCAAGAGTGGCTAAAGCAAAAAAATTAAAAACAGAGATGGATTCTTCACCATCTTGGCCTAAAGGAATGAATTCCCAATAACAAATGGCTGTTTGTGGCACTGACGTGGTGGCGACGTTGCTAATCTGTACTTAGAAATCTGTACTTGCTGGCTAACTTTGATACTACCAAATCTAACAATGAGCAGCACATTTAATAGACAGCAGCAGCAGCCCTATAACAGATCTCATGATATAATATCCATGGCAAATAGCATTCTGGAGTATTCGGCTTAACAAATGTAGTTTTTCTTTGCAAAGTAGATCAAAAAAAAAAAAAATCTTTTTTTTTTTTTCTTTTTAGCTTTAAAAAAAAAAATCACATAAAAAGCCAGCATATTCCTGCCTGGCCTGGATCCTAAACATAAATTTATGACCCAAATGAGTTCTTCCAAGTGCTATAGAAAGATAGTGCAGTATCCTCTCTGGGCTGGGAGTTGAGATGGGAGCTAAACATGGACATTTAGCCAGGTTACCTCATGAGCCGACAGTCTATGGTAGAGTCAAAGCTACCCCAGCCTCAGTCAATTTCTGTCTCTTCTTTTCTCTCTCAAAAGCTCTAAACTGCTTTCCAAATAGCCAAATGTGAAACAATGTCCAAAGGACAAATATATCTTAATTAAAGACAAATCGAGGCTTTCCTGCTTTCCATATCCACTGTATCCTAGCCACCAATACCAAATATAAGATGGTCACATCTAAAGCCAGGAATAGATTGGAAATCCACTGAACTAGCTGCACTTCTGCAGTTAAATGAATGTAGCTATGAGCTCTAGATCCTGTTACTTCCCAAAATATGGTAACTCAATCCAAAGGGGCAAAACCCCCAAGACAATACCAGGAGCCAGCAGAAAGTGGCATTTCAAGGAAAAGCACTGTCCTTACAAGTGCTCACAGATATCCTGTCTTTTCTCCAAAAAAGCTGCCCACCCAAAAAATAAATTCCCATGAAAGAAGGACTCTCAGTGCCTCTCAAATTCAAACTGTCCCATTTGAGAGATGAAAAGACTGAGGACCACAGAGTGAGTGACTGGAAGTAAACAGCAGAGCCTGGTTTGTAGCTGGGCTTTCTATCTCAAAATCCAGTGCAAATTTCACAATATTCCATTGCCTCCACTTAACATGTGTGTGTTGTAATGGGTGTCATTTTATTTCTGCTTATCAAGACACAGGTGCTACCTGTGCTCCTACTCAAATGTAGCTCTCAGCATGTCAAGAAACTGTGAGCTGGGACAAGTCATTATTTTCTCCTTGTCTGGCACAAACGTATCTAAGTAGGTACCTCCTGGAAGGGAAGATAAGGATTTAAGCGAGCAGACAAATCTGGAAGACTAGAATGCTACAAAAATCAGTGTGTGTGTGTGTGTGTGTGTGTGTGTGTGTGCGCGCGCGCATACAAGAGTGCGAACTCTTCTGCTTAATTAGTGACATCTCGGAAGGAAAGACAAGAATATATGGACAAATTAATTTTCAATGATAAAACATCACAAGAAGAGAAAATCACAAATCCTCAACGAGGCAGATGTTAACACAAAAAGAGGCATCTCATTTAATTCACAGGAGTGTGCCCGGAGCCTCCTTGGGGGAGCCGTGCCATGGGAGGGTCTCCAGCAGCTCCCCACCTCCCCTTACCCTAGGTAAACTCCAGCCTCAGCTCTGGGGAGCGTGCATCCTTGCAATCAATCGGAGTCAGCACCAGTGACAGCTCTGCAGTCCTCCAATGTGGTGCTGATCAGGTGTTCCCAGAGCCTGGCTCAGCTCACAGCGACACAATGCAGCTGAGCAGGCTGAGCAAGGGAGCGCAAGCCTCAGCCTCCTGCACACAGCCTGTCCCTGCTCTCCAGAACACAGCGGGCGACCTTTGAGCTCCAGCCTCACAGGGAGATGATGTGCTGAGGTGTAAGACAACCCTATCTGTGGTAAGCTGATCTTTAAAGATGGTAAAGCTAGGTAGATGGAGATATGTCTTTCCTTCCTTTTAAAGTAACGATGGGAATAAAAATATATTTCTTGGTAGCAAGTGCATGCACCAAAAATTTGCTGCAGTGACAGTTGAGAAATTTTGTTCTGATGTCCATTTGTTTTGTTTAAAAAAAAAAAAAATTCTGGTTCTCCGGTAAAAATCAACACCAGAATATACAGGAAAACAACATCTTGCAATGTAATGTGTGGGGCTCAGGGGGATTCTATTAGATCTGGGTTTTCGAGTGCCAAAAATGTTTCATAACATGCAGATATTCCTTTTAAATTGACAAAGCTATATCCTATCGTAGCTGATTTCTTAAAAATCTTAAAAACATTTTCTATCACATACATTCAAACACACACACACACACACACACACACACACACACACACACACACACGGCTGCTACCTTACTGCAGAGATTTTAAAAACAGATCTATGACAGCCATTTTTTCCATCTGGATAAGAAAACATTATGAGAAAAGAGTATTCCCTTGGACTCATGAGGCAGCGTATATTGGTAAGAGAATGCTTTTTAAGAACATGGGCTCGGAGAAGGCAGATAAGGAAGAAGGGTGGTAAAAGAAGGGGGGAAGAGGGGGATGCAGGAGGCAAAGAAGGAAAGAAAGTCTCCTTCTACCAGACAGCCCCTACAGCAGGATTAAGCATTTGGACTATAAATGAAGGGGAGCTTTGTTAGTTTAATCACTGGAACAATTATAAAAGGAGTAAACAACAAAGAGGTTTATTGATAATTTTGCCTAATGCTAGAGAGAGCATTACAGATTCCTCCACTGCATTTGCATGCTGAAAGGGTATCATTTCGGTCTCTCTGTTTGTTTCCAGGCAAAGATGGAATATCAGATATTGAAAATGTCTCCCTGCCTGCTCGTCCTTCTGCTTCTCATCCCTGGTATTCTCTGTATCTGTCCCCACCAATGTACATGCTCAGAAAAGCACAGGCGTGTGGACTGTTCGGGCAGAAACTTGACTCTCTTACCCCCCGGACTCCAAGAGAACATTGTTCACTTAAACCTCTCTTCTAACCTCTTCACCGATCTTCACAACCAGCTAACTCAGTACACCAACCTGAGGACCCTCGACGTGTCCCACAACATGCTGGAGCGCCTCCCCGAGCAGCTGCCCAGGTCCCTCTGGGAAATGTACGCTACCAACAATGCCATCAAACTTCTGGACAAGTCTGACACCGCTTACCAGTGGAACCTTCAGCGCCTTGATGTTTCTAAGAATATGCTGGAAAGGGTTGTTCTCATCAAAAACACACTCACTAGCCTCAAGTTTCTCAACCTCAGTAGTAACAAACTCTGGACGGTCCCCACTAACATGCCTTCCAACATTAAGACAGTGGACCTGTCGAACAATTCTTTGACCCAAATTCTTCCGGGGACATTAGTGAAGCTGACAAATCTCACGCACCTTTACCTCCACAACAATAAGTTCACGTATATTCCTGATCAAGCCTTTGACCAACTATCTCAGCTGCAAGAGATAACTCTGTACAACAATCGATGGGCTTGTGATGAGAAGCAAAATGTCACCTATTTACTGAAATGGGTGTTGGAGACCACAGCTCAGGTGATCGGGTCTCCATGTTCTAATCACACAACCCCCTGGCAAAACCACACGGAACAATCCACCCTCCCTGCCACGACCTCGAGCATGTTCGCTGTGGCTAGCACACAGGCCACGGACGCCATTAGCTCCCTGAGTCTGGAAACCCAACATAAGGTGACCAAAATACCCAAACAATACCGAACAAAGGAGTCCCCGTTAAGTGCCACTCTGGGTAAAAGCGTGGTCCTGACGAGCACCGATAAGCCTCTGGCTCTCTATCCAGAAGAACTGCCCACGGGAAAGACAAATTCCCACGAAGCAGCAGCTGCAACACTGACCATCCATATTCAAGATGCAACTGTCTTAAATGCAAGTGTCACGAGTTCCACGAAATCCTCCACAACTCCAATGACCCTAAGCATCACGAGTGGGATGCCAAGCGGCTTCTCCGAAATGGCTCAACAAAGCACAACTCTCACCTTAAGGAAGGAGGGGACAACCACCGAAGCTCTTAATTCTCGCCTACCTTCCGCAGCAAGTGTCTGGAAAGCAGATGCGCCGCATGTCTTCATGATCAACGTCATTGTAATGATGGTCATGCTGACTGGCTGAGGACCCGAATTTTCTGAAATTAATCAAAGTACTCCTCTCTCTGATGTAAATTTGGAAAAACATGCTCGTATCTAACCAGTGACTCAATTATAGAAAACCCTCCAGAAGGCCTGTCTTGCATTTCTGACTCTGATCTTAATGAAGTAACTTTGTCCTAAATACAAGAAGTGCACAAATAATGTCTTGGTACTTTGCTGCTATTTTACTGTCTTAACTGAGTAAATTCTAACCTGTTAAGTTTCTTTTTTTTAATGAAATGTTTATTTTATATCTTAAGGCTTCATTTTCTTGCAAAAAAAAATATAAAGCATCTGAACTTTAATATGTATTTTATGTATGTTTTCATCATTAAACATCTGGAAAAGAAATAAAAAAGTCTACACTAATGTCTGTGGGGTCTTTACTCCCTAATCATGCCGTTTTATAACCTCGAACACTAAGCTGATCTAAGCGTTTTGTTGAGCCCTTAGTCTAGGTGTCTTGGGCAAAATTTAAAGAGTCACATGAAAAACCCAAGTGTTTTGAGTGGCTTGCTTCTAATGGAGTGATGGCCTGGCCTTCCTCTGAATGGCTGTCTTTATTTCATCTTCAATCCACCACTGCTTTATACCCCAATAATGCCCTGCTTCTGAAGGACTCTTGGCCGCTTTACTCATGACCTAAAGGACAAAGGCCCTCATAAGAGCTGGAGCACAGTGCTCCTGGCATTTCACTAGGAAGGAAGTTTAAGGGCTCTGCTTTAAGGATCTGACCTTACAGAAATAAACTTGTATTAGAAACCTTAAAACGAACACAGAAACATTAGCATGCTGGAAGTACAACAGATGCTAAATATTTAACAAAATTCACTGGCCAGGTGGCAGAAAGTCTTGTGTACCACATCAGGAAGTGTTTTTTTAAAGAGGAAAAAAAAAAAGAGCTTTATTTAAGGATAAACAAACAAGAATCTGATGTGGACAGAATTAAAGTAGGAAGGGGAGCATTATAACAATTTCTAGAGAGATGACAAAGCTCACAGGCCATACCTGACCACTTAACTAAATCTTTCTGAGAATTTCTCAGGAAGAAAAGAGTACTAATTAATTAATTTATACAAACTTTTATTAAGCACAGATGATATGCAAAACATTGTTTAAGAACTCAGAGCCTACTTAAGATAAATAAGGGCCCTCAAAGAGTTTATAATCTAAGCAGGTAATTATGAGAAATTCTTGGGAATGGGAAACCAAATCACTTGTCAAATAAACTGTGAAAGAGAACAGAGGACTGAATTAAAAAGTAGGACAGGAACACTGAAAGAGATGGGCTAAAATAATATACTAAATAGAGAGCCTAATAAGAGGAGGGGAGAGATGCATTTCTGGCATTTACTGGTCAAGCTATTTAATCTCTCGGTGTCCTAGGCAACCTCCTATACTTTAAGTGAAGGAACAGTTGCATAAATTGCAGATGCCTGGCTGACTAATGAAATCAGAAGTCTATCTCTCCAGTCCACCCCCAAACAAGGAAAGACAGAAGGAAGGAGAAGAGGAGAGAAAAAGAGGAAAAGAAGACAAAAATGAGAAAAGGGATGACTTTCAATTGATTAAATGTAAGCAGATCATTAAGTCCATTTTTAAAGGTCTGTTCACTCAAAAGTTTAAGTCTGTTACAGTCACCTCAAGTGCCCCCTCTGTATTAGGTGTATTATTCCAGGGGCCAGATAACTGCAAAGGTTCCTTCTGACTCAATCCTCTTAAGAGAAAGAAATTTATTTATTCTTTGCTCAAAGTCTTGAATTCAAGAAAAAGATCATAAGCTGAAAACAACTGCTGCTGTAGAGACAGAAAATGACAGGACATTTGTAAATACAATATCTGCCAAGTCCAAGAATAATTTGATGATCTTTGGTCATGAAAGGAGGCACAGTTTGTCACCAAAACAAATGCTGTCATGTAGTACTCTATTTTAAAAGTTGTGGCTTTTACGACATAATTGCTAAGAGTGGGACTAACACCTCCCCCCTTCTCCTTTTGGAGCTAAATTCTTTGAGAAGGCCTTCTACCCCAGATACCTCCATTTCTTCTCCTCACTTTCTGAGTCTGGCCCCTGAGCTCCCCATGCAACACAAACTGTTATCTCTCGAGTGACCACGGCTCTCTACATCACAGATCTGATGGCCTTTTCTCAGTCTTGATTTCTTCAGGACTTTTCACCCTGCGGATCCCCCTCTCCTTGATACTCTCCTCTCCCAGTTCCAATCCCACCTGCCTGCCCACTTCTCTGTCCCCTGGGGATGGGCTTCCTATGGTGTCCCCGAGGCTCTCTTTTCTTCTCCCTCTATACTTTTTCACTCAGTAATGTCATCAACTCCCCCAGATTCAGTTCTCATCACCATTCTGCACTCTCAAATCTATTGATGCGGCCCTCAACTCTGCCAACCTCCGACTGTCTATTACATGCCTTAACCTTGATTTCCCATAGACATTGAGATCAATATAACCACCTTAATACTTACAAAAATATAGATTGCCCAGATTAACAGAGGAGGAAATAAATTACTTAAATAGTCTCATTTTAGAAAAAGAAATTGAATAAGCTATTAATCAACTCCCTATGAAAAAACCTCCAGGGTCAAACAGGTTTACTTGTGAATTCTACCAGTCATTTACGAATAATGAATTTTTATCCCTAATGTTGGTATCTTTGGGTTTGTCAAAGATTAGATTGCTGTAGATGTACCCTTTTTTGTCCTTTGTATCTAATCTGTTCCACTGATCTACCGGTCTATTTCTTAGCCAATACCAAATGGTTTTGGTGACTGCTGCTATATAATATAGCTTTAGATCAGGTACACTTAGACCATCTTCCTCTGAGTTTTTTTTCATTAGTTCCCTTGCAATTCTCGACCTTTTATTCTTCCATATGAATTTTGTTGTTATTTTTTCTAGGTCATTGAAATAGTTTCTTGGGAGTCTGATTGGTATAGCACTAAATAGATAGATTAGTTTGGGGAGTATTGTCATCTTTATTATATTTGCTCGGCCTATCCAAGAATACTGAATGTCTTTCCAATTATTTAAATCTGATTTTATTTTTGTGGCAAGTGTTTTGTAATTTTTCTCATATAATTCCTGACTTTTCTTTGGTAGATGAATTCCCAAATACTTTATACTCTCAACATTTGTTTGGAATGGAATTTCTCTTTGTATCTCTTGCTGTTGCATTTTGTTAGTGATATATAAAAATGCCGAGGATTTATGTGGATTTATTTTGTATCCTGCCACTTTGCTGAAATTTTGAATTATTTCTAGTAGCTTTTTAGCAGAGTCTTTGGGGTTCTCTAAGTATACCATCATGTCATCTGCAAAAAGTGATAGTTTAATTTCCTCATTTCCTACTCTAATTCCTTGAATCTCTTTCTCGGCTCTTATTGCCGAGGCTAGTGTTTCTAGTACTATATTGAATAGTAATGGTGATAGTGGGCAACCTTGTTTCACTCCTGATCTTACTGGGAAAGGTTGCAGTTTATTTCTATTGCATATTATGCTTATTGACAGTCTTAAATATATGCTCCTGATTATTCTAAGGAATAATCCATTTATTCCTATACTCTCAAGAGTTTTTAGTAGGAATGGATGTTGAATTTTGTCAAATGCTTTTTCTGCATCTATTGAGATGATCATATGGTTCTTATTAATTTGATTATTAATATGGTCAATTATATTAATAGTTTTCCTAATATTAAACCAGCCCTGCATTCCTGGAATAAATCCTACTTGATCATAGTGTATTATCCTGGAGATGATTTTCTGAAGTCTTTTTGCTAATATCTTATTTAAGATTTTAGCATCAATATTCATTAAAGAGATTGGTCTATAATTTTCTTTCTCAGTTTTCAATCGACCTGGTTTAGGTATCAGTACCATGTCTGTGTCATAAAAGGAGTTTGGTAGGACTCCTTCATCCCCTATTTTTTCAAATAATTTATATAACATTGGGGCTAATTGTTCTTTAAATGTTTGGTAGAATTCACATGTGAATCCATCTGGCCCTGGGGATTTTTTCCTGGGGAGTTGATTAATAGCTTGTTCTATTTCTTTTTCTGAAATGGGACTATTTAAGCAATTTATCTCCTCCTCTGTTAATCTAGGGAGCCTATATTTTTGGAGGAAGTCATCCATTTCACTTAAGTTATCAAATTTATTGGCATAAAGTTGGGCAAAGTAACTCCTTATTATTTCTCTAATTTCCTCTTCATTTGTAAGACTATCAATTTGATTTTCCTCTTTCTTTTTTTTGATCAAATTTACCAAAGGTTTATCTATTTTATTGGCTTTTTCATAAAACCAACTCTTGGTTTTATTTATTAATTCAATAGTTTTTTTACTTTCAATATTATTGATTTCTCCTTTTAATTTTTGTATTTCAAGTTTAATTTTTGGTTGGGGGTCTACCAGTCATTTAAAGAGCAATTAATTCCAATGCTATGTAAACTATTTGGAAAAATAGGGAAAGGAGTCCTACTAAATTCCTTTTATGACACAGATATAGTGCTGATAATTAAACCAGGGAGGGTCAAAATAGAGAAAGAAAATTATAGACCAATTTCCCTAATGAATTTTGATGCAAAAATCTTAAATAAAATAATAGCAAGCTATTCTTAGGATTTATACCATAAAGGCAGGGCTGGTTCAATATTAGGAAAACTTTTAGCATAACTGAATATATCAATAATCAAACTAATAAAAATCAGATGATTTCCCACTCCTGTTTTCTCCTCTGCTGTCCAAATAGTCTTTCTCAAGCACCCCTGATCAAACTACACCACACCCATAATATTTTCACCAAATTTTAGTGGCCTCCTATTGCCTCTAGGAACAAACAGAAAATCTTTTATTTGGCATCCAAAGCCCTTCATAATCTGACCTTCCCATCTCATCTTTTTATATATTTGGGGATTCAGTTACTTCCTTGCTGTTCTTCATACCAAACCTTTCCTGACTCCAGGCATTTTCATTGGCTGTCTTCTGACTCAGGGAATTCCCCATCTAACCCAAGCTACACTCCCACCTTCTCAAAGCAGCCTTTCCTGGTCCCCTTTAAAGTTAGTGCCTTCCTCCAATCCATCTATGACATAACTTATTTCTTTGGAGTTGTTTCCATGCTGCTCCCCCAGTGGACTTGGAAATAAGGATTTTTTTTTTTTTTTTTGGTCTTTCTTGGGATCCTCAGCACAATATGATATGGAGAAAGTGATTATTAAATGTTTACTATTTCTATTGCACCTATAATTAAGAATGTGAACGTCTTTTAAGGATAATGTCAATGCATCTACTTGTTTAACAAAAGTTACATCATTCACTCCATTCAACTAACATCCTACCAGTAGAGCTCCAAGAAGATATACTTGGATGGGTTGAGCTTCAGAAGACTATAAAATCTCGATTCTAGTCAACAAAGAATTTCTATTTATTTCTAGGATAAATACTCAACCCAACTATACAAATATTTGTTGGCAATTTGTTATTAAGTGGAAGGTATGGTGAGAATAAGATGTTTCCTTTTCCTTCAAGGAGTTGGCAATCTAAGTAGGGCAGAGAAAAGAACATGATTAAATCCAGGACGGTGTGGGATATGTTTGGAGCAACCAGAGAGATTTGAGCAAATGGTCCTTGGGGAAAGGATGAGTTTGAACTGGTGAAGGTCATCTTATTGGAGCTGGGCTTGGGAGAATGGACAATTCACTCTAGGAATGACTAAGGAAATTATACATATTTATGTAGCATATTATAAATTACTTTCTTAAACTACCTATCTCTGGCTTATTATGAAGATTGTGGTGAGACTCAATACTCCTGAATTTTAATTTGTAGATTAGGGAAACAAGGCTCAGAGAGGCTAAATGCCTTAGACTGATAAATGTCTAAGATGAGACTCAGATCTAGGTGTGCATAGCCACTCAAAGCTTCCGCAATCATACTCTGATTTCTCTCCTTCAGTTCCTACTCCACATGGGACCATCCTGAATCGCTGTTTCACCTAACTTACCCTGGGTTTTCTTCTTTATGCTATGCTATTAATAGAACCTAAGGAAGGAATAAACATTAAGTTATTCCCTCATTCTCTTGGCTGGCTTGTTGTTTTTATTCATTGTCCCTCTCTCTGGCCTTGATGGAGCCAAAGAATAGTTTCCCTTACCAAAGAGGATTCTGAACCCCACCAAACGTTCTCCCTGGAAAGAATACACCAGGGAACCAGCTCTAGTGACTTTTTCTGCCACTAGCCTATGTTTCCTACTGCAAGTGTTTTTTTTTTCCCCAAGTTAGGAATTTAAAAAGGAACGGATATTTGTAGATTTTTTTTTTTAATAAGGACAAAATATTCAAAGGGGCCCTTAAAAGAATTCTATGTAGTAATTAGTTTGCAGGCTCTCAACATTCCTCAACTATCTAAACTTTTCTACCAGATTAATTCAATATACTCAGTTCCTTCTACAAGAGACTCCAAAATGACCTACTCTCTTCACACCAGAAGGCTAAGTAAAGTGGCTGTGACTAGGTGCTTCACATGCAGCAAAGATAGGATTCAAGAGTAAAAAACAAAAATAATTACAACAAATGTCCATTAGCAAAGGGCCATTCCTTATATAATTGGAGATTTTAACTTCCTCAGGGACCAAGAGGTTTATTAGACACAGGAGACCAGGAAAGAAGAATAGAAGATTTCATTAAAGCAGACAGACACATGAAAGAGAGAACACTGGATCCCAGAGGCCTTTTCAGGGCAGAACACTTTGTCTTTTCCCCAACTCCCATTCATCTTCCAAACTGCCCAACTCGTTATGAGGGCAGGGAAGAAAACAAAGCCTGGAAGAGCAGCAGTTCTAAAGCAAGACAAAAAAGAGGCTACTAAGGAAGGACACAATCTTGAAGGATGGGTTCTTAAGGGAACTGAAAAGAGGGGAAAATATAGAGGCATGAAAAAAAAAACTTGTTCATTGAATTTTTTTAAAAGAGTCTTTTATTTTCACAAATACCTACATTTCCAAATATATTTCTCCCCATCCTATCTCCTTTAGAGTAAAGAGGGAAAAAAGGTTCAGCAAAATTAATGGAGAGATCATTTAAGCCTCCTGTAAACATGAGATTCCTCCATGGTTTCTACCTTGCCAGTGAAAGGAAGAAGGTAAATTTTTCCATCATATTTTTTTCTTATGAGCCCAGGTGGATCATGATAAAGAGCATTCAGTTCAGTTTTTGTGGTTGTTCTTAGTCACTGTCTATGTGGTATTCCTGGTTTTACTTATTTCACTTTGCATCCGTTGACCTGCATTTCCCCCTGCTTTTCCCTATTTGAGATCTTTCTTAGAATAGTTATATTCTATTATATTCATATTTAGATTTAATTTGTTTAGCCATTTGTATCTACTTTGTTGTTACTATCGTGCTATTATGAATTCTTTGGCATAGATGAGATCTTCCTTTTCTCACTGACCCCATTTCTATCTGTGGGATCTCTGGATCAAAGGGTATGGACATTTAATTTTAATTTGCTTTCCAGTCCTGTTAAATTAATCAGTGCTCCTCTAATAATGTATTCTAGTCACTTTTCATAACTCCGTTACAACTATTTTTATTTTTGTCCTGTTTATTAATTTATCATTTTTTTAAAAAGCTGACCAAAAGAGCATTAATTACTACAGACTCAATGCCTACTTTCCTTTCTCTACAAAAAGTTCATGAGAATAATCCACCCAAAGGCCGAGGGCAGGAAGGTCCAAAAAGAAAAGGGATGATTCCTGAATGGTATTCCATGGCAGATCATACATTGCCACCTACCCTGGCTAGTGCAGAACCAGCTTTACAGAGGCCGTGTTCGGGGGGACGCATCCTCAGTGCCTCAACTCCTTCCTTGGGGCTGCAGAAAAAGTTTGCTGCCCACCCACCTGACTGCAGACTTCTCTCCAGCCATTTCCTTGCCATCCAGCTTGCTAACTATCCCACTGTACTTACTGGCTCTTAACAACAGAAAAGCACATGAGATGGACAGAGTAAAATGTCACCCTGAGCTTTTTTTCCCACAAGGGATCTTTCATTCATAAGCCAAAACCTAGGAGATTCCTTGAAAGACTAAACACCATTGCTTTGCTTGAGGACTGATCAAACAAGGCCCCAAATGGGGAAAAAGAGAGCACAGCCAATGCAAAACTGCAGAGAGATTTTCTAGAGATGATGAGACCCTTCACATGCTTTGCATGGCGTTTCCATGTTTTACTGTGCTTAGGGCATACAGATGGGAACAGGAGGAGGATGGGCAACACTGCCTTTGGGAAACTGAACATCTATTTTCTATATCCCCAGCCTTCTCCCTGAAACCAAGCCTCTTTAATAATAAAGGCTTTAAATACTACCTACCATGTGGCCCGGCATTGTGCTAAGCTCTTTATAAATATTATCTCATTTTTCCTCACAACTGCCCTGGGAGTTAGGTGCGTTTAATATACACATTTTACAGCTGAGGAAACAGAGGCAAGCAGAGGTTCAGGTGTCTTTGTCCAAAGTCACAGAGGGCTGAAGGTCCATCAGCCATCTAGTAATGATTAGCATTCCCCTGCTGCTTTAAGATTTGCCAATCACTTTACAAACATGATGCCATTGGACCCTCCCAACAGCCCTGAATTTGTCGTCCAGGTCTCCTGACTCCAGCAGCTGCCCTGGGCTCTGCACATGCCCCATCCACACCCACCCATCCCCCAGGCCTGTCCTGTCCCTCTCCCCTGGGGCTGTCAACCCCAATAGGTGCAGGCCCTTCCCACCTGTCCCTGTGTCCCCCGTCAGCCACTAAAGCACAGATCTGTTGTGTCACCCCTTCAAAATAAACATCCACGGTTTCTATTAGAGTCTCTGGAGCAAATACAAGATGCTATTATGATCCAAAGCCCTGCATCACACTCCGACCTCTGGCCTCTTCAGCCTTCTTACCCCTTACTTTTCAACACAGTCTTGGACCTTCCTGGCTGTTCCATGAACAAGAGGCTCCAGGTACTTCCTCAGATTGCTCCCCATACCTGGGATGATCTTTCCCTTCATGTCTCTCTCCTGGGTTCTTCTGAATCCCAAATACAATCCCAGCTTTTACAAGGAGCCTTTCCCAAGCCCTCTTGCTTCTAATTATTCCCTACTTATCCCACATAGATTTTGTTCACACATATTTGTTTCCTGATGTCTCTCTACTGGATGATGACAGCAGGGATGGTCTTCTGCTTCTTTTTATATCCCCAGCACTTAGCACAGTGCCTGGCACAAAGGAAGATTGATTGATTATGATCCAGTCATAAGACGTCAGTCTCCAAAGGTCTAGAGGGGGCTGTGGAGAGTTACACAGTAGGAGCTCACACAGTAGGTGGGAACAGGTTATAACTCATGAAAACGCAAGAACTGCACAGAAGAATTAACATATAGGACACCATCAGCTAGAGGGCAAGAACTATAAGCCAAGAGATTAATGAAGAAGGAGGAAGGGAAGACTAGCAGACTTTACAGCAGGTCACTTAATCCCTCTGGGCCACTGCTTTCTCATTTATGAAAATGAACTGAACTAGTTGACCCTTCAGTTTAAATTTTATGATATTATGAAGTTAAAAAAACAATCCCACAACTTGGCATTGTATAAAATAATGGCTAAACCAATTTTTAAAATTTATATTTGAATCCAATTCAGTTCCAATTAATCAATGATGGACAGAATCAGCTACACCCAGAGAAGGAACACTGGGAAATGAGTGTAAACTGTTAGCATTCTTTGTTTTTCTTCCCAGGTTATTTTTACATTCCAAATCCAATTCTTCCTGTGCAACAAGAGAATTGTATGGATCTACACACATAATTGTATTTAAGATATACTTTAACATGTTTAACATGTATGAGACTGCCTGCCATCTAGGGGAGGGGGTGGAGGGAGGGAAGGGAAAAGTTGGAACAGAAGTGAGTGCAAGGGACAATGTTGTAAAAAATTACCCAGGCATTTGTTCTGTGAATAAAAAGCTATAATTAAAAAAATTATATTTGGACCAAGGCCACTTTAGGCACCCTAAGTTCACGGATGCTGTGTTCTTTTATCAACTATCTCAAATCTTAAATATGCACAAGTAATGCTGCAAAAGCACTGCATGATATACATTGATAAGCCCTAGTCGTGCAAGGTCATGCTCACCCCAGATAATTAACTTCAGAAGGTGTTAAAGGTAAGTCTATCTTTATTAATCCCGGACAAACAGAAGGTAAGAGGCCAGATGGAGCAGAATTTGATCAACAAAGATGCTCCTAACTTGGCTTGTTCTGTTTAGATTTTTAGAAACCTCCAAATGGTCTCCACAGTTTAGAAAGAAGAGAAAAAGACATAAAAGGACTCAGAGAAAAAGGGACCACAGAAAGAACAGAAAGGGAAAAGCTAAGTGAAAGGGTTCCATTTGTATGACATTTTATAAAAAGTATGAAAAAATCTCTTTGAAAATTATCACGCTGGAAGTCACACAGGAAAGCAATTCCTGCAACGTGGTGTTACCTCCAAAGACGCTCCTCTGCAAGGAAAGGATGGGCCCTTTGTGATGTGGAGACATTTCAGAAGAGAGAAGTGTTTAAGGAATGGAGAAAAGGTGGTTGCTGAGTGCTAATATGTCAGGCAAATTAGTTTGTTTTACACCCTGAAAGGTGCAATCTAAATTGAAGTCTTTAAGAGAAAACAACTTTATCAGAGTATCACTCCACAAAAAAATAAAAAAAGACAAACTTTTTAAAATATGGAGAGTTGCTCAAAGGACGAGTGTGTGAGTGGGTATAAATACATGTAATGTAATGCATGCATACAGATATCAAGGTGTGAGTGTATGTGTCTGTAGGCGTGTGTATGTGTGTACACGTCCCCAGAACTAGTTTTGGAAACAATACACTCTGAAGTGAGCTGTTATTTAGTCTGTGAAATAAGCAAACCAAGACGATTATTTCCCAGGGCATGAGGTTTCCTGGGCAACTGCTAAGATCTAACATGGAAGAAAAAGTCTCAGCCTTGAGAAGAACAAACAGTGGTACCTTGATACTTGTCTCTGTTAGTTCCAGAAGACCCCTAAGTGGTGAAATGACGAGCACCAAGAGAGCTTTGCCCATAAGGAGGACATTCACAGCCTCCCCGTTCCTCCCCAGCCTATCCCTCAAAGGGGCCGATGGAGCTTCCCGCTGTGGAGAAGCATGCCTGGCCAAATGAGCCAGGCCGGCCTTTCTCGACTTTCCCAGAGCAGCTGGGACCTTCATTCCTGCCCCACCACACGACTCTGTCCAAGCTTCCCGGGGGGTTAGAAGAGCCCCCAGGGCTCTGGCCCTCTCCCAGAGTTCAGGCCTGCCAGCCACCAGTGCTCCCACTGAGCACGCTGGCTGTCTGGCGCCCCTTCTAGCCCCGGCAGACTCCACGCAGCGCCCCGTAAGAGCAGCCCCCGGCCTCGCCCGCCACCAGGACGGCCCATGCAGACGACCCTCCGGAGAACTGCCAACGATGGGGAGGAAGTGACGGTGGCGCAGCAGGGGCCGGGCAGGACACCTGGCCAACCTCCTCAGCTAACACTCAGCCAAGACGACAATGAAGTGCAGCTAGTGCTAGGCAACCACCAACTGCTTCGGCAGCTTCCCCGCACCTCTGAATAAAGCCTGGAGAGACTCCACATGAACTGGTGCTGAACGAGGTGGGCAGAGCTAAGAGAACATCGTACCCAGTGGCAATGAGTCAGTGTGATGGTCAATGTGACAGACTTCCCTCTTCTCAGCGGTTCAGTGGCCCGGGACCGTTTCGATGGACCTGGGCTGCAAAGTGCCATCTGCACACAGAGGGAGAACTATAGGGACTAAAAGCGGATTGAAGCATACTATTTTCACCTTTTTTTTTTGGGGGGGGGGGAGGGAGAAGGTTTGCTTTTTCTTTCACAACATAACTGATATGGATAGATGTGTTTTAAAAAATGGTTGTACATGTATAATCTATATCAGATTACTCACTGCCTTGGAGAGGAGGGAAGAAAAAAGGTTGGAACTTAAAATCTTGCAAAAATAAATCCTGGAGAATTTGTTTACATGAAATTGGGAAAATATTATTAAAACTTTTTTTAAAAATCCACACGGCAAAAAAGTGCATCGAACACTGAAGAGTTTTGAAGCAGAGGAGTGGTACCAGTATATTCCTTTTCAGTCCAAGAATTTACACCTTTCCTTGATTCCTTCAAATATCAATGGCCTAAATAATGCAGAGGGAGGTGGGCAGATTAGGAAGTCAAGTAATCAAAAAGGCAACATAGTAAAGACTCAAAGTCTCTGAGCAAAGCAATGAGCAACTGGGATGCCAAAGTAGGGATCTAGATATATTATGGCCTGATGGAGATGTGACAACCCATGAGCGCAGTGCGAGATACATGCATCCAGAGATGGCCAAGATTTGGATTTGCTTGGCTTGTTTATCCTGAAAAAGATTAAAAAACTTGGAGGGGAAAAACAGGGGAAGTAAGGGACAGTAAAAAATTACCAAAAAAAAAGAAAAAAATTAAATGACTATTAAAGCATTTAAGAAGGACACAGAAAACAATAGGAGGTTCAGAAGGAAATTCAAAGAAGCTTGACAATTCTGGATTTTATTTTATATTCAGAAACAGGCTCTTTGATCATAGAAATTCGTGGTATCACATATGATAATCTTATTCTTATTAATTCTATATGAAATATTCATATTTGCTTGTGTTTGTCAAGTTCAGAATAATAACAAAAATATTTATTACACCACCACCACTCTGCCACCAAAAAGATCACAAACGATCTGTTGAAGTTTCAGGTTCATTTCTCCAATGAGGAGACAGAGTTACTCAAGAGTACAGAAGTGAATTTGTTAAATGTTTTTCTTTTTTTTAATGCTCTTAAGGTTTACGGTTTGTTCTGAAGGTATCTATGGGAAAGTCTAGGCCAGAAAAGACTGCTGCTCTCTCATGTTTACAATCACGCTGTTGTCCATAGCCACAGTTCTAAACTATACAAACATTTCTGGAAGGGTTCAACTGCTTGTTAAATATTTATCTAAAGAAAGAGTATGCAAAGTGTTGAAGGATGGCTTTTCACTGAGACTGAAAATACAACCACAAGAGCACGCATGCACACACACACACACACACACACACACACACACACACACGCCTAAGAGGAAAGTACTTTATATCTGCCCATCAAAGCTTCAATGGCCATAATTATCTGCAGCCTATATATGATCCAGCACAAATCTACAGGCATCAGTTACAAATTCTTAACACTTAGACACTGACCACCACAAGGGCTTCCTGTGCCAAAGCCAAATGAGCAAAGTGACTAAAAAAACAGAATTTTTTTTTTACTTCTTTTACTTAAAGCACCAACCTACATTTCTTCCTCTCATGACCATCTGAAGACTTTTTTCCTAGTCTAAGTTACTATGGCTCAGTGAACAAAATCCACTTTGTAAGGCAGAATGTTGAGCCAAGAACCGAGTTCAAATTTGATTGCAGACCCCAGTTTTGTGACTGAAGCAAGTGAACTGAAACTTCTGTTTACCTCAGTTTTATCAATTGCAAAATGGGAATATGAAAAGCATGTACTTCCCAAAATTTTTCAGATCAAGTGTGATAATATCTGTCAAGTGCTCATTACAGCGCCTGGCCCAGTATCTGGAATATGTGATAAGCCCAGAAGCGGTCCCTCCTCCATAGAGGAAAGGAGGGCCACAGGCTGCTGGTATGAAATTACTGGCTGCTTTCTAGTTCAGTGCAGACATAATAAATAAAAAGGAGGGAGAGCAGATTCACTCCTTGCAGTGATTTGCCATGGCCATAGTGGAGGCACAGGGTTAGGACAAAATGGGTGAGTCTTTACAGTGCCGACTGGACCCAAACAAAAAGTATAAAAACACAAAGTGAAGTCATCATCTGAGACAATTCCTCGGTGGGAGGGCTGAGGTGCCTGTAGAGTAATGGAGAAGGAGGGTGAGGGTGGGAGGTTGGGGGAAAGATAAGTTCCATTTTGGACAACCTGAGTTTGAGGTATCAAGGGCACATCCAGTCGAAGATGGCGGGAAGGCAGCTGGAGGGGCAAGTTAGGAGGTAAGGAAAGTAAAGAATCTAAAACCAGAATCTAAAACCACGATGCTGCTCACTAGGATTCCAAAGGTGGCTATGCTGCTTACTTTGAATAGATGCTTTGAAAGAAAATGATATGCTTCTATTAAGAAAAATCACTCTTTTCAAAAACCATGAATGCAACTACAACAGCACTACATGCTTACTTCAAGCTGATTACAGAAATTCTAAGTGTAAAAAATCTTATTTGACAGGAGAAATGCTGGCACAAATGGGAGTTACTGATAGTCAAAAGAAATGTGAAGAATCATATGCAAAAGTTTTCAATGGCCCCACTTGTGAATGTTAGGGGAAAAATTGCTCATAGGTGTGAGGATCTTTCTTTGTAATCAACTGAGTGACAACAGAGTATCATCTTATTTTGTAAAGAAAATAAAAGCAGTAAAAATGCTCATTTGATAACATGTGCATGTTTTTTGAGATAAATTTGTATTCTTAAATTAAGCAACAAAAGGGAGCATTTCCATAAACACAAGAGGATGTTTTGTGTTATTATATCTAAAATCAAGTCTAATTTCATACCGCCTGTTTCTTTGAAAAAGCAAAAAAATAAATTTCAATACTCTCTTGTCTCTGCCTCCTTTTGTTTTCTTCTGTACCTTAAAAAAAGTTTTCCCTTTGATCCAGAAATACTACAAATATCAGAGTTAGATCCCAAAAAGAGTTTTTTAAAGGGAAAAGGATCTATTTGTACAAAAATATTTCTATCAACTCTAATTGATGGCAAAGAATTGTAAATTGAGGGGATAGCTATCAACTGAGGAATGGTCCCAAGAGTTGTGGTCTATGATTGAGATGGAATACCATTATGCGGTAAGAAGTAACAAGGATAATTTAAAAAACAAAAAACAAAAAAATAAAACTCTGTAAAGACTTCACGAACTGATGAAAAGTAAAGTGAGCAGAACCAGAACACTGTCAACAACAAATGCAGTGTTGTGTGATGGTCAATTGTGAGTGGTCTATTCTCAGGAATGCAGAGCTCCATGACAATTCCCAACGACTTCACAATAAAAACTGATGGAGTTTGAATGCACATGGAAGTATAATTTTATTCACTTTCTTTTTTTCATGTTTTTTAATGTTCATGTTTTTTTGGGGGGGCAAGGTCTGTGTTTTCTTTCACAACAGGACAATATGAAAATGTGTTTTGCATTTATAACTGATACAAACATATTTCTGTATTAATCAAGTTGTGTAAAAAAAAAAAAAAAACAGTCTGTACATGTATGATCTACAGTAGTGAGGTGATGTAATGGATAGAGTGCTGGGGGGGAATCAGGAGGATCTGAGCTCAAATTTGGCCTCAGACACTTCCTAGCTGTGTGACCCTGGGCAAGTCACTTATTCTGTTTACCTCAATTTCTCATCTGCAAAATGAAATAAAGAAAATGGACAATCCCTCTTGTACTTCTGTCAAGAGAATCCCAAATGGGGTCACAGAGAGTTGAAGAAGACAGAAGTGAATCAACATTTATAATCTACATAAAATTGCTTTTCTTCTCAGAAATGGAGGCGAATGAGAGGGAGGAAGAGAATGTGGAATTCAAAATATTTTAAAATCTATGTTAAAAATTGTTTTCACAGGCATAAGTGGGAAATATCACTTTTTAAATGTTTTGATATCTCAATTTTATTTAATATCATTTTTGGGAAACTTCCTTGGTGATCTGCAAGTAAAAACTGAGGTCTGGACAACAGAGGGAACTTCTCAGTACAATAAGATAGTAAAGCAAAACTTCCTCCCTCTCCCACTCCTCAGCAGCAGTGGGGTTCTATTTTCTTTCACAGAATGACTTACAAGGAAATGTAATCTAAATGACTACCTATGTATGTATGACTTATATCAGATGGTCTCAATGGGAAGGAGGAGGGGGCAGAAAAGGAAAAGTTTGGCATTCAAAATTTGAAAACGAAAGTTAATTATTTTCACATGTAATTGGGAAAATAATCAAATATTAAATTGAAATTAAAAGAGGTAAAGAAAAGAAAACGTTAGCTGAACTGAATTAAGCTTGGAAAGCTCTATTAAAAGTGTTTTTTTTAAAAAGGTGACAAAGGAAAGCAAGTTTTAAATCAGAAACACGTACTGACTTGTACATTACTTTGAATGCATTTTAGAAATGTCTTTGTCATGTTAACACCATGGTGAATTTAAACTGCTTGCCAATGTTGTGATGGTGCCCATGCAACCCACCTCATTCAACTTCCTGGTTTAGGCCATTCCTAAAAGGACTGAATCAGTTCTCCCTCTCCTCTCCCTACACCCAGCATTGAATAAAATACTGCTTCAAGATTTTTTTTTTTAATTTAAACAATTTCTGGAGAAAAAAAGAATTTAACTAATTGTCCCAATGTGGAAACTTTAAAGTGGGTTGGTATGTTAAAGTAAGGAAATAAGAGAATCACCTCACAAATGTGTCAATGCTTTGAGTATCTTTTCATCACAGAATTAGAGGTACATTTTCTGGACCCATTTTCTAAGAGGTTCTATTAATCAGTTATATTAGAAATTAATTTTGACATGAATTTTCCTGAACTATGCTCAAATCCTGACTATGGTAAGACATGAATCTTAACAAGAAATATAAATGATGCTTTCCCCCTAGAATATATATGTTTGATTTTTTTTCCTCTTAACTTGTAAAACTGACAATGAAATATAAGAATTCTCCAATAAAAGTTAATATAAAGATACATTTCTAAGGACTGCTGGGTAAATGGGACTGGGGACTGAGAAAGTGACGTTTGCTGATTTTTTTTTTTTTAATAAATTAGTAGCTTTTAGCAAGATTGTAAATTCATCTGAACTCCTTGATCTCTGCCTTTATTCCATATGTTGACAACAGTTGCTCTGGAAAATACTAGGTAAGAAGAGTAAACAGAGTTTTCTATTGGAGAGCTCTTTGTCCAGAAGCAGGTTCCCGTTGTCACCAACTACCAAATGGTATTTAAGCAGCATGGGAAGGAATGAGAAACCAGACTCCTCAGGGAAGGGCACAGAAGACGCCTCATTTGTAATCGTCAAAAGAAAAACCGTCACCAGGTAAAGACATTCTTTCAGTCCTTTAGTTCTGATTACAACCTTAAAAATGTTCTCTCCTAAGAAAAGAGACATAGTCCCCATTGCACCAAAGAGGTAGATCATCACTTTTCACAACGCGAGGTAAAGCCAGTGCTGCTTTTTGGTTTTAACGAGAAGCCCAACCATTGCATTTCTTTATTTTTATTTTCTTCTCATGCCTGGATCATCAGACTATTAAGGAACACCACATAGGAATTGAAAGGCTTGGATTCTAGTGCTAAGTCTGCCCCCAACAAGTGAGAGGATCTCCTCTGGGCTTCAGCGGCATGGAACATACTACAGGAGACTACCACCAAAAAAGGCACCTGCCTCTATCGTTCCATCAGCCTCATTGCTTGTCCTTGTCCTAAGCCCCTTAACTCCCCTCCTTGACTGAAGTAAAAATAGGAAAGTTTACAGTTCCCTCCTAGAAAAAGTTAGCTAGTTAGACCCCGGATGGAACAAACTAGGGAATTAAAATGCTGAGATTTTCTTTGCCTCTTTTTGAAAATAAATGTTGGCATGCATTTGTATTATGTAGAAACAGGGAGGAAGATGATGTCTACGTTGTGGTTGATCGGCTTCCTACTTGTACTTGGAAGGGCTCCCGTAATCCTTGGAATTACTACGGAAAATCCTCCAGCGAATTCCACGGCCCATAACGGCAGTTCCACCCTCAGGCCAATGGATGACCTTCCATTTCTTTTCTTCATGATGCCTTTCCTACTGCTTTGGGAGTTAGTGAGATGAACTTTCTGGATTTTGCCATTCATTGTCATCTACCACAAAATGGGAAGCTCGGTGATAAAGTCTTTATCTAGACTGCACTTCAGTTACTTAAGACTTACCACTGTTATGCTTTAATGAATGTCTTTTTTTTTATATATTCTGATTGTTTCTTGAAGTTAAGTGATTTGATAGCTTGCACACACTATTTACTCAATAAATGACTGGTGAATGGATGGAGAAAGTGCTTCTTTTCTTTTTTTTTTGTTTTTTTTATGGTTTTTCATTAAAAAACAATCACAAACCAGATGTTGATTCTCTTCAGGTTTATAAAACTCTCAAATGGGCACAATAGAAGAGCAGAAAAAGTTTAAGAAATTCTTGATATTCCCGTACTTAGTTCATAAAATTTTTAACCAAATGAACACTGTGTACGTGTCTATGTGTGTATGAACACAAATACCCTGAGATCTGTATTTTTATCTTTTTTTTTTTTTTTTTTTTTTGTCTGAGACAGTTGGGGGGTTAAGTGACTTGCCCAGGGTCACACAGTCAGGACGTGTTACGTGTCTGAGGCCAAATTTGAACTCAGGTCCTCCTGACTTCAGGGCTGGTGCTCTATCCACTGTACCACCCAGCTGTCCCTGTATTTTTATCTTAATCATGGTAATCTCAGAAAAAAAGAAACTCCCCAGAATGCCCAAAGGGAACTCACTGGCTAGGCCAGAATGCAAGCCATAGCTGCCAAAAATCATGCTTTCTGCCTTTGATATCATGGCATTTTTAGAGTTCACAAAGCACTCTACACATTAATTCACATGACCCTCCCTCAATAAGCCCATGAGAGGGGCTCTTATAAAGGGCTACCTCCATCCTGCACAGGAGGAAATGGTGTCAAAGAGCTTTAGTGATTCGCCCATGGTGACTGACTGAGTCACTGGCAGAAGGAAGGTTCATCTGCCCTACTGATGGAGAAGGTCCTCTCTGGGGGTCATGATCAGTACAGCCAATATATCACCACTTTCCACAGCAGATGGCTTGTTGTTACAAAACCAGAATAGGAAAATAGATTTACAGAAAATAAACAAACATTAGGAGCTGATGATTCCTTATATGAGACATTGCTGGGTTTTTCCTGGATAATTAAATAGTTGATTTAAACCAGTGCGTCTGTAATGGGAACAGGAATGAATGTGGAGCCCCAAGTCCAGCTCCTACATTTATGCTAAACAACAGCTGATCATATCGAGCCAGAGTCCTCAGGAGGAAAAACAGGATGTTCAGTCATTCAGTAAACATGATTATGCACCTACTAAGTGCCAGAAAGGAGATGCAACAAGAGCAGCACTCAACGTGAGGAGGGCTTTATTCTCTTGGGGTTCTGAATCCTGGGTGCTTCTGTACAGCAGAAATCTCACTCCTGTTTTTTTCGGGGGGGGACTGAGTTCAAATCTAACTTCAGATCCTCAATAGCTGGGTGACCCTGGATTTCACCCCATTTGCCTCAGTTTCCTCATCTGTAAAATGAACTGTTGAAGCAGACTTAGCACTCGACCCCAGTATCCTTGCCAAGAAAAATGGGGTCACCAAGAGTTAGACATGCTTAAAATGGCTGAACCCAATATCCACACGCCTCCCTCTGGCACTGATGCTTTGCCAATCCTCTTCCACATAACATTAACTTGACATTCTCTTCGGTGGCCAGTCATTCAAATGGTTTTGTAATGAACACATAAATTCTCCCCTTTTTTGGGGGGATTTCAATCACTACCAAATACTCTGGAAAAATACAAAATACAAACCACAAAGCAAAATTATAATGAACCAGTATGGTTCCTAAGGAAAGCTAGGACGGGGCACCGACTGAGTCAGGAGGACCTGAGTTCAAATATCACCACAAACACCTGACACTTTCCATCTGGATGACCCTGAACGAGTCACTTAACCCTTCCTGCCTCACCAAAAAACCCCAAACATACAAAGATAGAAAAGAAATACTGTCCCCATCCCAACCCAGCTGCCATCTGACTCCTTTGCAGAGGTGGGAGGGCCACAGGGATGGAGCATTACATGTATTTTCAGACTTTTTTTGATAGACTGGTTTTGTTGATTCCCTTCCTCTTTTTCTTTGTTTTGTGGTATAGCTCTTTGGGAGAAGGCAGAAGAAATGCTGGGAGAATTCTGGTGATATTAAAAAAAACAAACAAAACAAACAAAAAAAAAACCTAAAGAAATCAATAAATAATATAATAACAAAAATAGGGTCTGCCTTATAGAAACTCTCCTATGGAAGTAACTGAGACCAAACTCGGGGAGATCTAGGCTTCCCCAATTATAAGGTGAGAGACTTCAACCATAAGATCCCTAAGAAGCCTTCAGCTCCCCAAATCACCGCCAGAAGGAAAAACTAAGGGAAAGTTAAGGACTCGGGCCATGGCAGACGGCAGTGACAGAAGACTTGGGCCCCCAGGCGGAGGGTTGAATGCCGAGGCTTGTCACAAGCCCAGGCCCTCTTCCATGGGCCTGGCTACACCCATTTTCACACAGACACCTTCAGATGACAGAAGCAGGCCCAGGTCACTCAAGGAACAGCATGGAAAGGCCTCTCTCCACAGGAAGGGCCTCTTGGTTCAGGGCCTGAGAAGCCCAAGCCTGCCTTGGTCTTTGGGCCACCGCGGATTCTCAAACTGCTCAAGCTCAGTCAGGAACTCTCCCCATCATTCAGCATCAACAATGCTGTCACTCAGCTCTTTTTGTGGTAGCGAATTGGAAAAGGAGTAGGTCTTGCCCATCAACTGGGGAATGGCTGAACAAGTTGGGGCATATGAAGATAATGGAATATTATTTTTCTATAAAAACTATGAACAAGCTGTTTAGAGAAATCCTGGAAAGATTTACAGGAACTGAAGCTGAGCAAAACAAGCAGAACCAGGAATACATTGTATACAGTAACAGCAAGAATGGGTGACGATCAACTCTGAAAGACTTGGCTCTTCTCAGTGGTTCAGTGATCCAAAGCAATCCCAATAGACTTTGGACAGAAAATACCATCCGCATCCAGAAAAAGAACTATGGAGACTGAATGTAAATCAACACATGCGAGGTTCCCTTCTTTCTGATTTGTTTTTTTAATCTCTCTCTTAGTTTTTCCCTTTTTGCTCTGATTTTTTTCTCCCAACATGATTCATAAAACAATGTCTATCAAAAATAAATAAACTTACTAGAAGAAAAATGATGCTTTTCCCTGCAAATGTAATCACACCATTGTGGTGAGTTTGCAGTCTACCCCGGCTCTCAAGGGTACCCCGTAGGACACCTTCTGGGCACAGTGGGCAAGTCCTTTTTATACGGGATAATAAAAAAAGACACTAAAGAAAGCAGCAGACCCTGGGTGGATCCAGTGGGAAGAGGACCAGGGAATAGTGCTGGGACGATGCCATGAACTGGGGCAGGAAATCCTGAGGAGGCAGGCAAAGTAAAGCTCCTACCTGAGGTTTATTGATTTCCATGTTTCGGTTCCTGGCCAGAGAGATGTATGCTTGAAACTAAGAAAAAATTTCTCACCATCAGACAGTCCAGAAGAGGAGAGATTGGTTTGGCAAGCAGTAGGCAGGCCCTACCACAAGTCTTTAAGTAAAGGCTGAATGAACACTGGTAGAATTAAAAAGGAGTTCTACCATGGGAGACCATCAATTTAGAAGGAGAGAAAAGTTACTCTCACTGATATTTCACATTTCCTCCCATAACTTAAGAACATCATCCTGAGGATTGGTGCCCGAGAAGCCAAGGGAACCAAAAAGGTGGAGAAGTTCTGTTTTAGTGGGGTTCAAGGGGAAGTAGAGGTAGCACTGGGTGCAGAGGTGGCGAAATCCCTAGCACTGTCATTAGCAAACGCCTTCCCTCGTTTCACTCTTCTCCCTAACTCCGAATAATCTTCACAATCCCATCTCTGACAGGCTTGTGAGGGAGACAGTTCTGAAATGGAAAGCCATCACCAGCTCGGCCTCCAGGCTTCCCAGAACTTGCCAGGGGCAGGGACTGGGCACCTCCTGCCAGCTTCTCCGGCTGCACCGTTCAGATCATGACTCCTGGTCTCCCACCACTATGTGGCAGAGGACAAAGCCCCAGAGGACCATGGCTCTCGAGGCAGGGGCAGGACAGCAGGAGGAGGATGCGCTCACAGACTTTCAGAAGTGTAGGGAGGATACTGGACAAGCCACACCTCTTAGGCTTTTGGGGTTTGCAGTTCACTTCCCCCTCATCTCACCTGTCATCTCTTCCCGAGTGTTCCCACTTTTCTGTTTGTTTTATTCTACTTTCTGGCCCAAGAAAGATCCCTCAGGTGCCCTGCACTGCCTTTGTGCTCCTTCCAGACAATGCTCTCAGCCCCTTCCCCTCCCCTCCAAGGGAACTGCCCCAGAAGCAGGGGTCACTGGGTCTGTCCCAGAGGCCTGGCAGAGGGCTCAGCCACAGAGTAAGCAGGGACCAAAGGAGACAAGGAAGCATCCCTTGTGGGCAGTGAACGCCGCCACATCAGGACCAGGCACACATTCTGATCGAGCCAGGACAAGGCCCGAGAATCCAAATGCCGTCATGGGGAAGCAGAAGCTCCACAATCATCAGACAACAGGGCAAGGGAGAGCTCCCAGCTGAAGGGACAACGGCCTCTGAGGATCCGAGCCAGACACTACGCCCCTCACATTCTTGCCCAGTGCCACGCTCCCAACAACTCCTGACACGGCCTTTAATGCCACAAATGCAGACAGCTTCTCTCTAGCTATCAGCCAGTAATCTTACTTTTAAAATCATGGTAAAAGAAACAAAAATGGAGCAGCCTTACCTTCGTGTGACATAATAAAAAACAGGATTTCCAGCTTTGGAAGTGCCTGCTTGATAGAAGATATTTAACGTTTTCAGAGCCTTGAACTCCTCTTTTTCATGTACCTGATGCCTGAAAACAGTAATAACAGTTCAAATAAGTAACAAGTCAGTCTGGAGGACTCAAGGGTCATTATTAAATCACTTCTTTGTCCAACTAGATCTCAGAAATCAAAAGAAGGAAACTTGGTGTGGACGCTCTAGAGAAGCCACATCATTCAAGGCAAACTGAGAAATATGGTTTAGAATGAACCCAAGGGACAACCCCCCAAAACTGAGGAAAACAGCTGCTTCCTAAAGGAAGGGAGGGAATTCGGGGGGGGTGTTGAAGTGTGCATTAGTGATGTCTATATGTGTACACATATTTGAGGTACCCCAAAATGACCTTTCTAAGGGAGAAAAAGGATGGTATACTCCTTAAGGACTGTTTAGAAAGGGGAAAAAAATTATGTTTTATTCCTCTGCAGATGCTAATTTATATAATATGGAAATTCATAAATGGAGTTAAATGTCAGATATGGCAGATCAACAGAAAAATCTACTGGTGGTCAAAAGTTTAAAAAAAAAGTTGTCATGGAGGCCCCTGGGCATCAGCCACTCTGTATCCTGGATGTGTTATTTTTGGAAGACACTCTCCAGAACTCCAAAGGTATTAATATGTAACTTTTAGGTTAAAAGATAACTTTTCTTTTCTTTTCTTTTTTTCTTTTTTTGCTGAGGCAATTGAGGTTAAGTGACTTGCCCAGCGTCACACAGCTAGGAAGTGTTCAGTGTCTGACACCAGAAAAAGGTCTCCTGACGTCAGGGTTGGTGCTCTATCTATACAGCTGCCCCGAAAAGATAAGATTTTCAAGGGTAGAATTGTATTTGATCAACAGAAATAATTCATGACGCACCACATCTGAGCAATGTTTCGTTTCTGTTTCAATGCCTATCACAGAAATCCTAAATGCACTTATGCTCTTTGAGCATTTGTGACGTACAAGACACTACAAATAAATGCCACTTCTGGAGGATTCAGCGAACACCCCAAAGCCGCCTTCTTGAGGGACTATGTGAATATGCCTCAGGAGGCACCGTTTCACCAGACCTTTGGGAGTCCTGCCTTATCTCTCTGCATGATGGTAGAGCTGTGTATTGTGCTGCCCTTCATCAAAGGAGGTTATACAAAAGTTTCGTGGAATTTTTACACCAGGATGAGCCCTTTCCAGGTTGGGAGGATCTGCCAGAACTTAGTTGTCAGCAGACCATTAGAAGTACGAGCTGTCCCCTTGGAACTAAGAAGGACTAAAGTAGAAAACTCTTTAAAGGGTATTACAGATGACAGGAATCCTGGGAATGCTGGCAAGCCAGCTATGTTTCAAGAACTAAGACTCAGTGGTTTGTGGGCACCCTTTATATACTGAAAAAAACAAAAGGAAGCTCTCTAGTTCACTGGAGAGATCCCTTATAAACTTTAGGGGGGAAATAACAGCAAAAATGAACCAGAAAGAGAAAGTGACATAGCAAGGCTGTGATATGCATTCAAGAAGACCCTACAATCCCAGACCGTTGAAAGTGAGGGGATACACGCCAGATGGGGGCCGGCTGAACAAACTTATGCCGTATAAATGCAATGGAAGACTAACTGTAAGAAATAACGATGGGCATGTTTTCTGAGAAGCCTGAAAAGATCTGGGTGAATTAAGTCAGAATAAAGGGAAGAACCAGAAGAGTGGCCGGTACACTCAGAACAACACAGTAACAACAAACAGCTTGAAAGCCTCCGGGTCTTTTATCAACACGAGGACTAACCACAACTCCAGAGGATAGAGCATGAAGCCTATGGCAGCTCATCTGCTAAGAGAGATAGAATGGACTAGGACACAGATTAAGATATAGGGGTTATTTGGAAACAACTGATGGGGGAATTTGTTTTGTTTAACTTAGAATATCTGTTACAACATTTTTCCCCCTTACAATACTAGGGGTGAAGGGAAACAAAATTTATTTTTAATTATTTTTTTTAAAACAAAATTCAAAGAAATCAAATATTCTCCAAAGTACCAATTTAAAATAATTATACCTAAATAAATAAATAAATAAATGAATGAATGAATAAATAAACAAACAAACAAACAAATAAATGAATAAATAAATAAATAAATGAATTAACAAAAACAAAAACAACAGCAACAGCAACAGCAACAAAAAAATAAAATAAAATAAAATAATTATACCTTACAGAATTGGAGTCTCTGAAAATGAACATCCGGTGTTAAAGGAAGATAAAGAACAAGGAAGTCTTTCAAAAGTGAAGACATTTCTGGGATGGCTGGGACATGCAGGTATGCAGTTCAGTGAGGAGAAAGCTAGTGCACATGCTGATTCCCTGGTTCTCCCTTACCTCGTCATGAATTCCTCAAACTTGGAACTGGTAAGATTTAGGCTGGACCAGTGTGTGTCAGCCACAGGCTTGTGCTCTGGAGGTCCCAGGTAGGCAAGGAGTGTTGCCATCTTATCAAAAGGTCGCCTTCCAACAGCTTTGTGATCTCTAGAAAGAAGAAGTGACTTAGAGAAGACTCAATCAAAAAGCTTCAGACTTCCCAGGATAGGCTCCTTAGATCACCATTTGGACACTCAGAGGTGTCACAAATAACCGGGGAAAGAATGCTTCAATATATAGTCATCAATATATAGTGTCATCTCAAATGCAAGACAGGCTAGGCTCATCTTCTACAAGATATAATCTTTTCCATACAAAATAACTTTTACATATATGGGATATTGTAATTCATCACCAAACAAAAGATGGATTTTGACAAACTGACAACTGAGATCTAAGACTGTAAAGGAAAAGGTCCCCTTAGGACAACAATTGAGATTGTCTACCTGTTGCTTGAAAGATATTGGCCGATTTTCTCTTGGTTGTTCCAGAGCAGACGGTGCAAAGCCAAGACGTTGCCATCGCTGATGAAGGAAAGACTGTGGTTTATGGCATCACTTACAGGACAATCAGATGCGATATCAAGGAAAAATCTACCAAAATACAAATTTTGGCAAAATTTTTAAAAACTTACAAGTACACATATTCATTAAATACTGAAATGTCTATCACGCTATGTTCACATACAAGAGAACTGGGGTATTATACTATCCCTACTCCCTAACAAGAAAGGAAGAAAGCAAAATGTAGACAAGAGTCCCTTCCAGAATAAAAATGAGACCCTTGAGGTAAATGAGGAAGAGGGTGGTTTGGAGCAGGGCTGTGATGTCAATGGTCCATGCATCTCTCTGACAGATATCCCCCCTGTGATGCAGCCTGGCCCCTCTTCTGCACGGAGAGTCTTGGAGAGTGGCCTGGGGGGTACTGAGAGGTCAAAGGACTTTCCCAGAGTCACACAATCAGGATGTGTCAGAAGTGAGATTCCAACCCAAGTCTCCTTGACTGGGAATCTGCATCTTATGTGCTATCCCCTGCTCTTTCATCTCCAGAGGCAGAAATGAATGAATGAATGTAAACATGCATACAAATATAGCATTTCCACATGGTTTCAAAATTTCCCTCTGAGGAATTGGGGGAGAACACAATTAGCTGCTTACCTCCGTGCTACATCGAAGTTGCTTTTCACAAAATCGTTAAAAGGCCTCATATATTCTTCTTTTGTGAAAAGGACGTGATTGGCAATGCTCTGAAGAATCTAAATACAAAAAGGTCACCAAACAATGCAGACCTCATCAAAACTATTCATTTCCTTTTACAGAATTTCTCACTGAATGTATTTCTTTTTCATATGATCAGAGATAGGGATTGAGTTCTTCTAATTTATTAGGTATACTAAGTCTACAGACTGTTTTCTTCACACAGGTTACTGATAGCATGGCATGTACAACACAAGCATCTTTCGAGACAAAATCCCCATAAGTCTATTTGTATTTTCACTCACTAGATGTGCCCTTAAATCACCAGACAAGAAGCACTTGTGTAGAACAAATTGTTTACGAGAGGGTCTCACAGCAAGGAGCTCCCTTGAATGTCAGGCTGTAGCAGGCTTTCATGATCAAATAGTACAATAAATTGAAGGAAAACCACAGAAAATGAAATGCTACATTTTCAATATTCAAAAGATGGTCTTGAAATTGGGAAGCTCATAGACTAGCTAGGGAGCTCAAAAGGAATTTTCTAGACAAGAGGGTGAAAATTAAAATAGCCAAGCACAAAGCAATTCATCACCTTTGACATCAGCTTCAACCCCCTTTCAATTCTAGGGAGCGGTTTTCTCTCTAAAATCCCTGCCTCGTAGGGAGAGACAACGGCAGGGTTGATGAATCTCAGGAACATGGCACTCCCCACGGCGCCAATGCTGTTCTGAGGGAATCTCTGGCTAACAACCTAAAACCAAAGAGGTCAGAGTGATTAGGGCATGACTTAAATTCAAAGGAACCCCAACTGCCCAGCTCTCATTCTTCCAGACGCCCATCCACACAACAGGCCCATGAAGCCCTTTCCAGACAGAGGACAGGAAGCAACATTCACATTCAGGTCTTAACTTGCACAAATAAAATGCAAAAGAAAATAGGTCATTGACATGAATTAAGCAGAAGAGTCCTGAAAAGAGATCTTAATTTCAAAGCCATCGAGCATACAATTTCACTGCAAGTGGAAAAAAGCCCCTCTAAGCTAGAGCATGAAGGAAATCAAGAAATATAGACAACCTGTGTAATGCAGAGGCCAGATTCTCAACTTCCCACTCCCGAATTCAGTCCAGCCTAAGTTATTAAGCATTCACAGTCTTTCTCTCCAACTCAGTTTCTCTAGTAACTGGCTCACTCTGCATAAAGTCAAGAGGGAACTGTGCTGGGGCTCCCCCTAAGTAAAGTCAGGCCCTTCTCTTTCCCAGAATGCTTTACAACACCTTAGGGTGGGAGAAGTCAGGGCGGGTTTCTATTTAAGCCATGGAAGAGGGGGAATTCTTGGGAATCTTTAAGAAAAAAGGACCCACCAGCAATAGCTATCTCATTTTAGAGTTCCCTCTCTTGTTTTAAAATGGAATTTTTACCTATCTACTTCTCTTTAAACTTTGAAAAACATCTTAAATGGCCTCCTCCTTACAAAACTATCTCTTGATATTAACTTCTTTAAGACATGAAACTGTGTGATCAAATTATATATCAGGAAACCCCTTCCCCTTGGTTTTGTTTCCCCCAGTACTGCTCATCATGGCTGTGGTAGCTGCTCCAGTTGGATAGGAAGGCTGTCCTTGGGACACAGAAAAGGACACATAGGATCACAAAGATGGGAAGAAATCTCCTACTATATATCACTAGATGAGAAAATTGAGTTTGATGGAGAGAACTGATTTGTACAAATATGTTTTTAGTAATGGAGCTACCTCATAGGTAGGAGAATAATTGCTGTATGATCCTGGGCAAGTCACTTAAGCCCAATTGCCTCAGGGGGAAAAAAAGGGAGAGAGAAAGAGAGAGACTGCTGCTTTTCACAGAGGCTTCACTGGGTAAAACCTCCATTCTTGTGCTCCTAAGATACAGATTTAATAGGATTCTGCCCCAAAGAGGCGTGCTTACACAAATTCATGTAAAAGCTTCAGTTGTAGAATATAAGCTCTTTAAGGGCAGGAGCTATTTCCAGTGGTAGCTTCAGTGCTTAGCAATAGGTAGGCATTTAATACATAATTACTGATTGACTGATTTTTACTCGTCTTCTAAACTATCCTATTTTAAGGTTTATACTATAGACTGCCCGAGAGAAGAAAAGATTCCCTCATTTGTAGTCACTGTTAGTAAAAGGTAGACTTTCCAGAAAAGGAGCAGGGATGGTAAGGGTTTTTTAAAACCGTTTCCTTAGCAGCACAGCTTCCAACTCTTGGAAGTATCACGTTTTCAAATGTGACAGAGATAGATGTACAAGAGATTTCTTAATACTCCTCAACCCCACAAACCTATGACTAAAATTCTCAATTACTGCTCCATTTCTTAGATGGAAACTGAAACCTAGTCTTGCCCTCCATTCCCCAGTACCATTTCCTTCCTCAGTTCCAAGTCACTAAGAGTCGAACAGGAGCAGCCAAGCAGGCTGAAGCCTGGTAAAATCTCACTTAGGAGATGGTGCTAGGATATATATCATCACGCATCCATTCACTGAGAGTGTGGGGAAATCATCTCAGGAACCAGGAAATGGCAAGAATTCATACTACCAAAAAGAAAGCATCATTGCTATTTCCTCTACAAGGAGAATTGCACAAATATTCAAGAAAAAGAAAAACAATAGAATTTTAAAAAAACTGAATCCATTGAAATAAAACATAAAATTTCTTCTATATATAAGCAACTTTTTGATTCTACATTAGCCAAAATCCAAATGTTCCTTTACTTCAGATATGAATTATAACCATTAATTTAAACATAGTCAAGAAACAGCTCTAGGAATAGCGCTACCAACCCATCAGTGCATAGCCATGTAATGGCTGCACTTAAAGTTAACGTTCAAAAGAAACAAAGTTCAAATTTTATTATCTTAACAAGAAACAGTAACACTTCCAGGGATCAATATGCCTTTCTTCCAGAAGCCTAAAGAGACCTCCTCCCCCAACTCTGTGAGGCCTTTTTTTCAAGTGAAAAGTTCATTTAAGCAACCCAATGAGCTTCCCAACTGATACTTGGAGCGTAGAGTGAGGAGACCTTCTCGGTTTAATCTGCACAGTCCTCTGAATCGTGCTGGGGCTCCCCGCTGAACGTTACCACTTACTTTCGTTACGATTCCACGACGCCCCATTGCACCTGTTCTGATGTAGAAAAGGCAATCCACGTTTTGTGTTATCCACAAACTTTTAAAATGTCATTTGCAAAGCACCTCAGGAAAGTTTCAGAGAAGAGTTGAGCAAATTCAGAAAAACTACAGTGAAGGTAGACAAGGGGGCTAAGAAACATGCTCTAGAGAGATGGGAGCTGGGGTGGACTTTAATTTGTGCGCCTCAGTGGAACAGAGACGTCAGTCAGCACACTGCCAAGCGAAAGGCTTAGAGTACATCATTAATCTCAACGTTCTGGCAGTGCCTGGGAAGTTAACCGCATTTGTGCTGAGGAATAGAGGTTAAAGTATTAGAAAGAAGTGTTTAATCAAGGAGTAGAAATGCAGTGGGCTCTAATTGCTATTAGCAGGTGTAATTAGTATTGCAAAGCCAAGGAGAAACTCTCGAGTAGGCATGCTTGACAGTGTCGCCATTCTATAAACCATGGTTTTAGTTCTCAAAATTTTTAAAGGAAATTAATAATACAAGTAGCTCCTATATCCTAAGGCATTTTATTTTTTAAAAGAATATTCCAATTTTTGTTTAATTTAAATATTTAAATTTAATATTAAAAATAATAAAAGTTGGAGAATAATTTCCCACAAGTTCACATAGCTTATAAGAAAGTTTTGGGGTCTTCTTATTTTTAAATGATTTGCCATATTCATAGCAAAACCCTAAAAAATGTGTTCATGGCCAGATATGAATTCAGGAAGATGAGTTTTCCTGACTTCAAGCCTAACATTTTATCCACCATGCCACCAAGCTGTTTCATAAAACGAAATCCTTCTCTAGGAATGACTTGTTTTCCTTTAAAAAACAGGTCTGTCAAACTATAATTTTGAAATGGATATTTTTTTAAAGCAAGTAATATATTTTATAGAGTCAGGAAAATCTGAGTTCAAAAGTGGCCTCAGACATTTACTAGTTATGTGATCCTGGTCATTTGACTTCTGTCTGCCTCAGTTCTCTCATCTGTAAAATGTGGGTAATAATAGTATCTATCTGCTAGGTCTGTGAAGATCAAATGAGTAACAATTGTCAAGTGTTTAACACACAGTGCCTGGCAAATAGTAATCATTATATAAATGCTAGCTATTGTTATCTTTATTATTAATTTGGGGAAAATAAGCCATAAGTGTACTTTTCTGAATTGACTAGTCAAAAGAAAAATGGGTTGTGTTGGGGCTCAAAAAACCTGAGCAATAAATTTGTCAAGATACTAGGAGAAACCCAGAAGGAAAGCAACAATCCTTTGCTCTCATCCCCTGGATGATCTCACCCTCTGGCAAAATTCCATAATTACTGTATTGCTTGGCCCAACACCAGGGGTTCTTTGAGCTCAGATGGACACCAGATCAGCTCGGACAAGCACCCATGTTCTGGTCATGAAGCCTTGCTGGGAATCAAACTTGTCTCCCTGCTGTCCATCCCCCTTGCTAGGGCTACAGCCCGCCATGTCCCACTGGTGTAAGTCTCTGAGGTGTTTCTACCTTGCCTTGGATCCCCCACTAGCGGTGGGACCCTGGCATACGCGTTTAGATCTCTCCTCGCTTGCAAGCTTCATTCCTCACTCTGAAATTCAGTTTCTTTTTGATTCCTGACTCTCCTGTCTCTGCCTCCTCTGTTCTTCTCCAGCCATTTACAGATTAGAGGCTGGTTTGTGTCCAGTTGACAACATTTAGAAAGGGAAGCTTACTCTTCCCTTATAATTAAGCTTCCTCATAAGGGAAATAACCCACTCATGCTAACTACTATAAAACAAGAGACAAAAATAAAGAGATTCAACATTTCCTAAGGCCTTGAAATTAAGTTTCTTTTGCATTCGTTTATCATTAAAAATGATGGTAAAATCAGATTAGGAATAGCCAATGTAAAGAAAAAACCCCAAATGCCTTTGAGTTAAAACAAACCAAAGGCATGCAAAGAAGGTTTAAATATAACTTAATTCCAGGGTTAATTGAAATGAAAGCTATTTGTGCCAGAATTAGTAGAATGATTTTAAGGTGAGAATTCATTAGGCTGAGGTGAAGATGTTCAAACAGCAAAGAGGTTTTGTTTTGCTTTGAAAGAAATGGCTAATAAAAAGGGCTCCAGACTTACTGATTTTTTGTTTTCCTTTTTTTCTTTTACGGTAGCTTTATTCAGTAGAGAGTGGCAAGTTGCCTACAGAACAGAGATGAGCACAAACAAGTCACAGCACCAACTACATACAGCAACAAAAACAATGTTGACTTGTACAGAAAATTACACAATCAATGTAACACAAATGGAATGGAAAATGGGCTATCAACTCAATTTTGATGATGAAATTTAATCCTGGGTTTTGATTTTTACCACATTCTGCAGTTCAAGTCCTAAAGAGAAGACCAGGTAAGTGTGGGGTTTAATCATTTCTACTATTTCTGGCTAGAATACAAGTATCTTATGATGGATGGCCTCCATTCCCAAAGTCAATAACAGAACACATTTGGGTTAGTTTCTCTTCCCTCACACAGTCAATGTCAGCATGGCTAGAAAAGTCTACTTTCCACTCAAGATAAATGAACGTCGGATTGTTGCAAGAAATCTTCAATTAAGGAACACAATTCTCACAGAAAGTTTTGAAAAAGGCATTCCTGAGAAGCTACAGATACTCAGAGAGACAGACTTACCAAGAAGAAATAAAATAACTTCCCATTAGCTGACTTCAGTATCATAACCAACTTACAATGAACTCTCAGGTCCACTAAGGTAATACTGGCTTTCTCTGCTCCCCATCTGGGAAATTTAGGAAAAATGTCAACAGACACTGTTCAGTGTGCGTGTGTGCGTGTCCTGTAACACCTTAACACAGTCTTAACAAATTTCTAAAATAACAGATTTTGTCAACGCATGAGCCAAAAAAAATTCCATGCATGGAAACCCTCTGGGTGCACAAGCCCAGAGAACATATTCTCAAGACTGCTCAAGCATCTCATTCATGAGGCGACAGCCATGCTCCGTGGGGAATACAGGGATCTGCTTTCCCTACCAATCAAACAAAATTTTTTAAAGATTGTCTAGAACTGCTGCCGGAGCTAAGAGGGGCAAGAAAATGTCCAAATAACAAGGCAAAAGGGAAGCAGCAGCAACAGCAGCAGCGACAGCAGCAGGACTCGGATCATGAGGAAGAATCTTTAACAGGGCCCTGAGTCTGAGCTCCCTCCGATGCTCATCCTGATGCCTCCCGGAGGAGTAGAAGGAACTGTGGGCTCTTAAAAGTTACAGGAGAAAAGGTGATGGCAAACTCCGTCCTGCTGAAAAGCCTTGCAGGGCAGCCCAGCAAAAGATGGCTTCTGCTTTTGTAAGTCTGGCCTGGTCTGCCACCTTCCCTGGGACCCTGAGCTTCTGGCACCCTCAAGGTCTGAAGGCAGAAACAGGCTTTCACAAACCCTGTACCACAGCAGACTTGGCCGTATAGTCACAAAAATGACTAAAAGGCAGAGAATGCGACACCCCCAGGCTTACTAGTTTTTGGGGTTAAAAGCAATCCCTCCAATTAGCTATGTTCCATACCTACATTACAATCATGAAAGCTTTCTCAAAGAGTGCAACAAGAGAGACGTCTCGGATTATCTCCTTTGAGGGAGGTATAAGAGACAGATGCCTCCCATAAGGTCAGCTAGATGAGGAAGCCCTGAGTTCAAATCCAGCCTCAGACACTTACTAGCTATACTATCCTTGGCAACTCATAGAAGCTTTCTAGCGTCAGACTCCACGTGTGTGCAATGGGGCTGACGCCACCTGGCCCCCAGGATCGTTCCAATGAGACAGCATACTTAAAGCTCTCTGAAACTGCTGGAAGTCCTAAATAGATGTTAGCCGCTATGTGTATGACAAGGGTTATCATTGCCTAAGGCCTTCTGTCAGTCGCTGAGGATGATCCAAACAGAGGGTGGCAGATCATACGGCCATAACTGGCCCAAGTTCATCCACGAAGAAAACCATATTCATCTCTGGACATCCCAGAGAATTCTGCCAGGCAGGGTCACCTAACCAGCCACACAGGACAAGCTAAGAGGTCAGAGCGTGACTGTTGTCAGGCTGTGATGTGGACAGCCCATTGAGCTGATCCATCAGTACATGGATCCTGGACAGACATTGCAGATGAATCATGAATTGGGTCAAGAACTAACGAGGGAACAGAATGGTGAGAACTGTATTTGGCATTTTGCCTACTTCTTTTCATGATTCCAAGCTTTTCCCTGAAAAAAAAAAAAGGTGCATTTATCACCAGTTTTGGTCCTGGCATTGCTTTGACTGCACATACTCAAGAATGAAAGCTAAAACTCACCTGAAACCAGTAGGGATGGATGGGGGTGGGGTGGGGGGCTGTATCAGAGGGTTCCGGGATATTACCAACAAAAATACAAAGGAAAAGCAGAGGGAATAATATCAAGAAGACCTGGCTGTAAAAGCAGGAGAGCCAGTGGTGTGCTAAAGGGATAAATGGCTGAAATCCACAGTGTCCAGACCACTGGTGTCCAGCAGAGCCAAGGCATCTCTAGGAGCTTTCGCAGCTCAGTGGGTAGAGAATTTATGGGAGGGCAGAGACAAAGACAGATTGCGACCCATACCTCTGGAGTCCAAGCCTCACACTGATGAGATCAGAGAGGCTAATGAAGTCACGCACATTGACACTGCACCTCTCAGGCTATGAAAGCACAAAATGAATCATGCAGCAGGAGACCACGAAATATTGATCTCTTTCCACTGCAGTTATGATGTATGACATTCTACAATGTCCTAAACACAAACGAGTTCTTTCCTTGGACACAGGAAGGACATTTCCCTTTAAAATCTATGCCAAAAGGAAGGTTTCTGTTGGAAAAGTCACCCCAAACCCTGCTGCCTGCAGAGGTAGCAATGGCCTCATGCTTCCTCATGGACCCAATGTTTCAATCAAGCACTGTCCTGGATGGACACCTTCCTTGTGTTGCTAAACCAATGAAAGATCCCCAAACTCAGCAGAACCCAGAGATAGAAGTCAAAGAATAAGGATTTGTAGAGACTCATGATAATACAAAGAAGAGATTGGATCCACAAAGGATGAATCCAAGGCGGGTGAAGGTCTGTGACCAAATCAAATCTAGGAGCCAGGTCTCTGGCCTCCAATTCCAGGAGACTACAATCACACCAATGGAGGCCCCCAATCAATACAATCTGGTCACCTCAAGGAGGCCGACCCAAGCACCGTGTAAAGGAGCTCTGAAGTCCATCCCAGTGTCAGACACACAAAAGCTACAGAATGGAACTTTCAAACCTGTCCCAATGAAGTCCAAGCCAGGAGAGGATGCTGTCCTCTGTGGTTTGGCAGGGGAATGTCATGTTTCAAGAACCCAATTAAGTCCAATTTCTGCTGAACCAGCTTGACTCCCCAACAATTTCCTTGGGCTTTTCTCCTCTGCAAGTGCAGAAACCCCACAATAATGGAAAAGACATTTATTTCTATAAATGCTTTATCTACTGGGTATATTTTGAGAAAATTATTTTTACAGATAAAGATGACACATTTTAAAATATCACAGGGGGGCAAAATCGCAAGCCCCACATGCATCGAAGCCTGGAACAGCTGCTTAAATGGGGGAGTCTCACGCATGTAGCTAAGCAACTGAAGCGCGGCACTAAAGACTACAGGCTGGCGACTGTCTTAGAGGAAGATGAGACAGAAGCACATGCATAAGAAGCACCAACTCCCACACAGCCCAAAATGCTGGAACCTGAACACTTCTACAGAAAGACAAGGGTCTCCGGAGCCCTATTGGCGTAGGACTTACTCATCCCACTGGTATTTCTGAACCTGCATCTGGCAGCAGTTACTGACAGTCACCAACTGTCCTAAGGTAAAGAACCAAACCGAAGCCAGGAAGTCTCTTTAGTGTGATAGGGTCCGACCTAGAAGGATCTGGCAAGAAGGGCTCATGGATTAAACTATTCTGCTTGGAGCAGTCAAAGGAAATGAGACACCTGACCACAAACTCACTGTCGGATAACACAAAAGTCACACCAGGAAACAAGCCATCTCCAGTCTGCTTTAACACAACACAAAACCAAACCAAACTTGGGAATGGAGGAGGATTGTGGAATATTGTCCCACATGTGAATAGGATAAGTAAAAAAAAAAAAAAAATTCTCATGTAGCTCTTCAAATACCACTAATACCCTGACTGTAAGTGTCCTAACATCTGTTACTAACTCTACAAGAAACAGGGTTTTTAACAGGACACAGGGCACCCCCCCCACCTCTTTCTAGGGGCTTGTTGAACCTCCTCCTTCCTCTAAGCTGACCCAAGCAGAACCAAGCCAAGGTCTGACCTGACCACCAGCTCTGTGGGCACAACCCTCCCATCTGTGCTCCCGGCTGGAGTAGCTCGGAATGGCTGGCAGCCAACTCAACCCAAGGCCTACCTGGTACAGGCAGTGGCACACACTGCGTAGCTGAGGGGGGAACTCGGCGGAAGAACTGATGATGGCATGGAAGAACTTCTCAGTCATTTGTAAGAGATTCCGTTGGTTGTCCTCAAGGCTCTCACTATGCTCTAACCTGCAGGGGCGACAAAGGGAAAACCAAACTATTTTTAATCCATGCGACCTAGGTCAAGATTATCCCCATCTCCCCGTGTGCCATCCTGGGAGTATCCCATCACATCTTGGGAGATAATCACTCTCCTCCTCATCCAGAAGGGAAATCCAGCCCACAGAAAGAACACTGCTGACTCCCCTGGGGCCTTAGAAAGCCACTGACCTTTCTCCCCTTGCTTAGACTCACAAATGATTTTTCTCCACTCCATTCTATTTATTCATTCAATAAATATTTATTGAGACCTCACCATGGGCAAGGTGCTATGCAGACAATAGGTAATTTGTCTCCACTGAACCGTATTCTTGAAGGTCACTGACTTCCTAACCACCAAATTTAATTTCCAATTTTTCTCTTTCTAGAGGTCTCAGAAGCATCTGACTACTTCAAATGCTTCCCTCTTCCTTCTTCCAACTCCCACCTGGATAAATCTTGTTTCTCCTTCTCCCCTGTACCCACTTCTGTGGCTTCCCTTCCTCCCTCCTCAACTTAAGATGAGTCTTCCTCAAGAGCCAATGTCCAGCCATTAGTAGCACCTCCTATTCTCATGCTTGAGGGGCTCAGTTCTGAAACGTACAACTCTTTTCATCAGGAGTTGTGTTGAGAACTGTTATTTAAATCCCTCTTTTTTGTCATGATATAGTGTAGTCATAGCTTGTATTTCTCTCTCTGTCCAGGAGGAGATACAAAATTTCTGATTTCTATTCACCCTTTTGGATTTTTCCAATAGCAAGGGTTCATGAACTTCTTACAAAACGGATGTATTAGTGGGGTGGTCTGAAGACATTCCCCAAATTGTCTTCATTCCCTATTCCCAAATCCAGTGGGTCTCAATACCAGGAATATATATTGGGATTGGAGGGAAGACTTTGTGGTGGAACCAAGTTTCTAAAAAGTGAGAGGCTTTCCACTGCAGAAGAGAATGGCTGAGGACATTCCAGGGAAGGCCCTTAGATTTAGGGCAAGAAGGGATCTTAGAGAGTTCTTTCATTTTTAAAAATAGATTTCTTTTTATTAATAATAAATACTGAAGGGGTTCTACATCAACAGGAACAAAATATGGTGGGTGGAGATCTGAAATACTCTAATCATTATGGAAATTCATTTGGAATTATGCTGGGAGAGTGACTAAAATGTTCTTAATTTCTGACTCAGAGAGCTTACTAATGGTCCTATAATCTATGGAGGCTCAAAATAGAAAGAAGGTTTCACAGTGGAGAGAGTGCTAGGCATGGAGAAAACAAATTCAAATACTGCCCTGACACTTACTAGCTGGGCAAGTCACTGAACCTGTCTCAACTGTTTCCTCAACTGTAAAATGGGGATAACAGGGCCTACCTTACAGGGTTTTTGCAAGAATCAAACAAGATAATTGCAAAGTGCTTACCATAGGGCCTGACACATAATAAGTATTATAAAATGCTTATTTCCTCCCTCTCATCTGCACCAAAACATCTATAGAAGCATTTTTCTGAGTTGCAAAGAACTGAAAACAAAATAGATACCCATTACTTCAGTAAGAACTAAACAAATTATCTTATGTGAATGTAATAAAACTATCTTATTATTTTTTTTAAACTTAATGGTATTTTATTTTTCCAGTGATACGAAAAGATAGTTTTCAACATTCATTTTTGTAAGATTTTGACTTCCAGGTTTTTCTCCCTCCCAAGACAGAAAGCAACCTGATATAGGTTATATGCATAAGAGTATTTTAATGTATTTCCATATTAGTCATGTTTTGAAAGTGTGAAAGAAAAATCAAAACAAAAGGGAAAAAAACACAAGAAGGAAAAAAAGTGAAAATAGTGCAATTGGATCCACATTTAGTTTCCATATTCTCTCTCTAGACGCAGATGGCATTTTCCACTTGCATTCTATTGGAATTGCCTTGGATCACCGTATTGCTGAGAAGAGCTAAGTCTGTCATAATTGATCACTGCACAATGTTGCTGTTACTGTGTACAATGTTTTCCTGGTTCTGCTCCCTTTAGTCGGCATCAGTTCACCTAAGTCTTATCAGACTTTTCTGAAATGAGCCTGTTCATCATTTCTTATAGAACAATAGTATTCCAGAATTCATTGGACTAAAACACTGGAAGAAACAATGGATATGAAGAACAGAGAGAAAATACACAGGAAAACGTTCACAAACTGATGCAAAATGAAGCAAATAGAACCAATGTACACAATAGCCACAGGCACATACGCAGAAAGAGCAACAATGATGGAGAAGAGAGCCAGATTACCTATTTATAATAAACCTACAGGAGAAGACCACTGCTATGTTCTGGTCAGACACTCCTTTCACAAAGAACCTTTGCTTATGACAAAAGAGCTGTAATTAAACAAAAAATCTTATTCCGAAACCAGACCTCACGGTGCGTGCACTACTGTGTCTTAGTGGAAGGAGTTTTTGCCATCAGGGAGGAGGTCAAGTTTCAATGAGTCTTCTCAAGGATGGTCATTGGTTACTCCATGAGTCAGAGTTTGACTTTGTTTTGGGGATTATGGTCTTTAATATGGTCTTTGATTACATTCTAATCCCTCAATTGATAGCTGAGGAAGCTTCAGTCTCACTGGAAGTCACACAAATCCAGAAAGGGAAGGAAGAGGGCAGGGGAAGGGAGGAGGAGAGAGAGCACTAAAGAATGTAAGTTTAGGAGATACCATTAATTAGAACCGGGGAGTTGGAACGGACAGCTAATCAAGAAGACACAGAGTCTGGTACTGAACAAGTAAGTCACAAGCAAGGTCAGAGGACCCTCTGCTGTCCAGTTCCAATGACAAATGAAAACCTTTACTGGACCCTCCGCAGCCCAGGGCTTCTTCAAGTGGTGCCTGTGTGCCCGTGTTTGTTTGTATCAAGAGATACTGTGATGATCTGTTTCTGTATAATTAGCTTCCTTCCTAATCTGATGTATTTTGTTTTATGTGTTTACAAATAGGATTGTAGGCAAGGCATTGCCCAAGGGATCCAGGTCCAGGAGATGGAGAACAAGTCTGCCCAGGGCATTTCTTCTACCCTCAGCACAATAAGTCCCCTTGCTATATGGAAGGAGGGACCTTTCCCTGCTATGTGGAAGGGTCTCACTTTATTTTAATGAGGGGGGAACAAAAAAGATTAATAAAAGGCTGTCCTGAAAATATTCATTTCAGAAAGATGGGCAAAAATGTCTCCCAGTACATGCTACAGACACTGTGCTAGCTAGTGACCAAAAGAGAGAAAATCCCTATGAGTGACAACAATTCTTCCTGCTTCATCTTTCCATATCTAAGCTGGCCCCCCATTAAAAGGGGAGCATTTTTATAGCTCTTAGCACCAGCACAGTGCTCGGACAGGAACAGCAGATTTCTTTTAGATAGTCTGTCCAACTGATAATTAGCTACATTTTAAAAGGACTTGCTGCAGAAGCCATAAGTAAGCAGAGCAGTTCAAATTATCTCCCTCTAATTTACCTCAACTCAGAGAAACTAAACAGCGACAGATGGAATAAAACTTATGATCATAAGTCTGAAGTGAAGGCCAATGATGGAGGATGCTCCCAAGTCCTACTGCCTAGGGAAAAACTCCAACTAGTGACTTTGGACAGGAGAATACTGTCATTTGATTTAAGAAAAGTCGGCATGGGGGCCACCACCTACTTGCTTTGCTCTCAATAGAACTAGGAAGAATGAGATTCTAGCTTGGGCCTCTTTCTCAAATGGGTTAAGGGTAATGGTCGTGGGGGGAGGTACTGCTACCTGGTCAATGAAAGATGTGAGAAAATCCATGTCTCCAACCCATGAAACCAAGCAAGCCAGCAGGGCTCTCATCACTAGAATCCTGTCTGAGCTTTGGGTATGCTAAGTGCTCTGCTCATGGACCGGGAGCGTGCCCCTGGGAACCCTGTCACTGGGCACTTACTAACCGGGGCACACAAACCCGTCACCTCGTGGCCTCTCGTCCTGCTCCTTAACCTCTGGAGACAGAACAAGAAAGCACTGCAGGAACCTGGAGGGTGGGGACATGAAATCACTGGTGCTTCGTTGCCCCGTAAGCTAGCAGGCTCCCACCAAGTGACCCAGTGTATCTGTAAGTGTCCACCACTGACCACTGAAGCTGTCTGCTACCGGAGGGTTTTTGGGGTCAGCCTTGCTCTGTGTTCTGGTGCTCAGAGAAGCCAGGGAAGCCCGTCTCCCTGCTCCTGTCTGAAGTGCCCCTTGTCTCACGCCCATCAACAAACCAGGGCAAGAAGAAAACCTACTGTTCTCTCCTCACTGCCACATTCAAATTCTCTCCTCCATAACTCGGTCCCCTCTCCTGTTTTTGAGGTTCCCACCACCAGTCTACATGCCAGCTTCTAAAACTGGCTCATAACTCCATTAGGGGTCTTGTATCCAAATGGGGGAGGGGAATTACGGTTATTATCAATAAATGTTTGATTTATATATCTATTTTATATAACTATATATCTGAGGTCACATAAAATTTTCTTGGGGGAAAAAGGGATTGTGGGTGAAAAAAGTTTAAGAAGCCTGCTATATGTCACCTGGCCCTAAATGACATCCCTTAAAAACCTTGGGCTCATTCTCCATTCTTTCTCAAAGTGTTCTCTGGACCAGGTATTTGAGGACACAGAAGACACATGCCCTGAAAGGCCCTCATTCTCCCAGGAGCTTTATCTTTGCCCTTGGCGCCTCTATGATCACAGGCCCCCCCACGCCAAGCCCTGCCCTCCCCTTCCTGCTTTCACACTTCACTGTAGCTGCAGCTGTTTGCTAGCCCCGATGCCTTGTTCCAGGGCTTGTGTCTTCCCTGGAAGGCATGGGTCCTGCTCCTATTCCAATGCCCAACATCACAGGAATGACAGACAACTGCAAACCCGGGCTGTGACCAACCTGGTGGGATCGACTTCGAAGCTGACATGCTGCCATTCGGAGGATGTGATCACAAAGCGGAGTAAAGGCTCCAGAAGCTTCTGCAGGTATGTAGCACCGTAGACCTACACAAGGACGAGCAGAGCCTGTAACTGGGCTGATCCAGGGGCAGCTGGGAAAGGGCCAACTGAGCCCCTCCTCCCCGAGCAGGGCGTACACCAAGTGTGGAGCTGATCTCGGCAAAGGAACACGAGGGACGATACCCACCTTAAAGCAGAAGGTCATGATTTTACTGGCCAAGCTGTTTCCTCTAAAAAGCGTCTGCATGGAGTCTGCCAGCTCAACTTCCTTAGAAAACATATTCCAAAGGAGCTGGTACAGTAAGTGTCGGGAATCAAAGAGAGTAACAAGGACTCGAGCAAGTTCATCCTGAAAAGGATTAAAAAAAAAAAAAAAAAAGAAAAGAAAAGAATAACCAATTCGGCTTCCCCGAAAAGGAGAATCAGGGACTGTTTCTGCCTTTCTTCATGCCCTCAGCAAAGTGTGTGGAAGACAGTAGGTGGTTAATAAATGTATACTTAGTGATGATTCAGGACAGCTGAAAACAGCAGAATTCACTCAGAAGCAGACTACACCTGTAGCAATGGGGAGACAGGTGTGGCGGGCCCACCTGTAATCTGCTCCTGAGGAGCGGCTGCGGCTGCCCCATCACTTGAATGAGAGAGCTCTGAGCTAAAATCAGGCTAAAGCCCAGTGGGCATGTACTCTATCCAGCACAAAGATGGCAATGAAGGCGGGCTGGGGTGGGAGGAGGCAAGAAGGAAGGACGGACTTCATAAAAGTGGGAGCTAAGATCTATCACGGAAGAGAGACAAAAGCATGAGAGACATAAAGCAATAATACTTATTTCTGAGGAAATCAGAAAGAAGACATGGATTGAGAATAAGGTAGATCACGGTAGATAAGAAAAGCAACATTGGTTTAGAATATAAACTGATTGAGGGTAGAAAATGAATTCTAATCAAACATGAGATAACACCAATTACAAAAATTACAAAAATTTTAAAAAGATAATCTTTATTCCATGAAATTCAAATTTTATCAAACAACTTAAAAACATAGGATAAGTGATTGATTGGAGAAAAATATCAAGTACAACTGATAAGGATTTGGTAGGCAAGATATGCATATATAAGACCAAAAGCCATTGCCCAATAGAAAACTGTTCAAAAGACATGAACAATCAGCTCTTAAGAAAAAAAAAAAAAAAATACAAATAACTAACAATAAAAGAATACTTGAAAATCACCAAAAATTCAAACAACTGAGATTTTACCTCAGACTTAGCAAACTGGAAAATATGTTTAAAAAAAAAAACTGTAAAAAGTCATTGTATGGAGGGATTGTGAAAAGGTAGACAAAACGATTCATGATTGAGAGAGCTGTGAATTGGTTCAATCATTCTGGAAAGTAATTTGGAATCGTGCTAAGTTACCTAGTCTATCCCTTTAGATTCCATTGTTAGGCAAAGCAGTGCATGAAATACGAAAGACCCCTCAGACACCAAAATTATTCCTAACAGCATTTAAAAAGAAAAAATAAGTAAATAAAAGCAAAGAACTGGAAATAAGTAAATGTAAAAGGCAGGAACTTTGGAGAAATATACTTAAGGCTGAGTATGATTGTGTTAACTCAGTGGAATTGATAAGATAACCTAGTTTAGCATGTGAATTCTCTAGTTCAATATGAGTGATTTAATCTTACAACAAATAGTGATTCCCTAGTGATGACTGATTTAGACTCGGTATACTGTAATGATGTAATTGTAATAGAGTATATAAGCTGGAGCTCAAGCTCTCGGACTGAGACATTCCATCTTCATCAGCCTTGTGGTGGCTCTCCTGCTTCCCCCACTGAGAGCAGGGCCCACATGAAGAGCCTCCAGAGCTAGCCTGGGCCCCAGGCAAGGAGACAGACAGTGAAGGAGACAATAAAGACTTTTGGACTCTATCCCTGGCTATTCTCGTGGTGATTACTCTGCTGAAACAAAGGCTGGTCCCAAGACCTCCAGAAAGCTAATCAGAACATTACAAGTAGGCATTCCCCAAGGGGGAAGAGCTAAATAAACGAGAGCGGCCCAACGGTCCGCCTGTAAGATGACTGAAAATGATCTAGAAGAAGCAAGGAACATGACCACTTTTGAGAAGCACAAAAACTTTATGGAATGATGAAAAGTGAAGGAAGCAAAGGCAAGAAAATGAGGCTGGCAATGACTACAAACTACAAAGCAAATGAAAATGAATATTGTGCAAAGGTAAGGAGCCAGTGTGGACCTAGAGAAGAGGTGAGGGGAGATACAAGGAGGCTTCTTTGTAGTGACAGGGATCCACAGGTGTGGAACACTCCATGGGGCAGATTTTTTTGTTGATAAGTTCATACATTTTATTACTGATTTTTCCCCCTCTTATGCCTCTTTTTTTTTTTTAAGCAAATTTTTTAAAAAATCTTTTTATTTTTCAAAACATATGCATGGACAATTCTTCAATATTAGCCCTTGCAAAACCCTGTGTTCTAATTTTTCCCCTTTCCCCCACGCCCTCCTCTAGATATATGCCTCCTTTTCAAAAAAATTCTTATTATAAGAGATGGTTCTCTAGAATGAGGAGGGAAATATGGGATGAAACCCAAGGGTTGCAAAAAACCAGAAACTATCAATAAAAATCCATTTTAAAATAACAAAACCCTTCATCCATCTGGTGGCGAAAGGTATGGAGATGGAAATCACAAGCAGTGATGCCCCAATGAGGAAACCCAAGGCCAAGAAAGCAAAGGGACTGGGCAAAGGCGGGATCTGGACCCAGGCCTTCTCCCTGACCGAGCAGGGCTTTCTCTCAGGCCTCTCTGGGCATGCTGAATGGAGAGCAGCTGGAGGAGTTCTACACAAACTCGTCTCTCCTCCATGGCAGTGAAGCCGCACTCCCGTGGTATTCCCTCACTACCCAATGGTGGGAAGAGCGGCCACTCCAGACACAAGGATGGACAGAGGCCCAACAAACTCAATGAGAGCACTGAGGAGCTAAATCTCAAAGTGTCCAAAATAGAGCACGGCGGCAAAAACTTGTAGCTGATCAGGTAACTCCTTTCAACAGCGAGGTGATTCGGACCAGTTCCAATGGTCTGTTGATGGAGAGAGCCTTCTGCCCTCAGAGGAGGACTGTGGGGACTGAGTGGGGACCACAGCATAATGTTTTCGCTTTTTTGGATATTTTTTGCTTGTGTTTTGTTTTCTTTCTCATTTTTTGCCTTTTCGATCTGATTTTGCTGATTTCTGATCATGATCTGTAGCATGATAAATGTGGAAATATGTATAGAAGAACTGCACATGTTTGACATATACTGGATTACTAGGGAAGAGGGTGGAGGGGAAAAAGGGAGAGAAAAATTTGTAATACAAGGTTTTACAAGGGTGAATGTTGAAAACTATCTTTGCATATACATAAAAAGAAATAAATTAATGCATGAATAAATAGATAGACAGATGGATAAATAAATAGGGAGGTAAATAGATAAATAAATAAGAGAAAAGAATCAAGCCATGATTTCTATGCAGGAAAAAAAAAAAAGGTGGGTCCACAGAAGACAAGCACCTTGCCATCCTCCACATGCTCAAAACTTGAAGAGAATCTACTGGAAATGCCCAGTGCTCCTCAAAGGGCAGGAAAAGAGGACAAAAAACCCCTCTTCTATAGAAATCAAAAGCAACGTGGCTTTATTAGCTTTGAAAATGCCTTCATTTGCTAGCACTGAAGGAAGAGAGGAAGCCAAGGTGATAACCTGGAGATGAAGTGGGCAGTCAGGGCTCTGAGCAGTCTGGGAAGCCTGGCCTGGGTCACAGGGCTGGAGGAGCACCAGACTCCTCCTGGCCCTTTCCCTCCCTATCTCCTGCCCCACAGCCTCCCTTAGCCTGTCACCTTCCACATTAGACATAAGCTCCTTGAAAGCAGGGACTGTTTTTGTTTTTTTTATAGTGTCTCCAGCATTTAGTGTAGTGGTTAGAACACAGCAGGTGCTTCCTACATGTTTACTAAACAATACATCCAATGTCTATGCTATAAACCAGAGATTCTCAAACTACGGCCCTCGGGCCAGATGCGGTGGCTGAGGATGGTTATGGGCCGCCAGGTTATGGCAAACGGGCTGAGGGCAGAGACAGAGTGTGAGCTTTTGTTTTTACTATAGTCCGGCCTCCCACAGTCTGAGGGACAGGGAACTGGCCCCTATTTAAAAAGTTTGAGGACCACTAAATTATAAACAAAAAGCCTCCAGGGCAGAGCTGAAGGCTGGGTCATAGTAATGGTAAATTTTGGCCCGAGAGAAGAGAGGAGGCAGAATTCCTGTTTCTGGTACAGAGAGGAGAGCCCATGGGTATGTCCTGTCACATACATGGGGTGATTATGTATTCACCAGGTCTGTGGGTTCTGCTTGTTTTCTTTTTTAGGAGGAGGGGTGATGTTTATGCACAGACAGATATAAAAATGAAAGAAATTCACTTAAAAATCTTAAGCACTTAAGAAGAAAAACACTGTTAGTTCCTATTGAACAAGCTGTCTCCCAAGCATATGCCAAAATGATACAAGATTCCTGAAGAGACAAAGGAGTGAGCATAAATCTGAAAAGGCTGCGCTGCCCTGGGAGTATTACGGGACCAGAAGAGGGGCCGGGCAGTGAGAGGGGCCCTCTGTTCCAACAACCAACAGACATCGTCAAGAGACGGGGTGAGTGGGAGCCCCCAGCATGCAGGGAAGGGAGGGAATACAAAGCAGCACTGGGCAACCCATGACAGGCCCCCGTCAGCAGGGCCACGTGCACTTGGGCTCACTCAAAACCACCCAGGTAAAGTGACTTATGAAGACGAGAAGTAGTAAGGGGCAGGGGGAGGGGAGGGCCCCAGAATGCAGCCAGGCTGACTTTGCTTTGTTCTCAGGGGAGACCCAATTTTAAAAGTCAGATTTTGAGGAAGGAGGAGAAGCAGGAAAAAGAACAAGTTTTCTTGGGCAGGGTCTGAGTCTTGCAGTACTTTGCCATGTATGCTGTTAACAAAAATACTCTGACTAGTTGATCAGGCCCTAACATGCTAATTCTATCCTATTTTATGGAATCAAGTATAATTTGTCAAACAATTCACCTGTGAACAGAAGGTATTTTATATGGCTAAGATTTTGAAATCCTTTTCCACTATCATCTCCCTCTCTTTCTCCAAAACCCCCCAAATCTGAATAGAAAGGAAACTTTAGGCCGGCATCCAATAAGATTGAGCAACAATTTATGGTACAACAAAACTTGCATATTTTACATCATCATACCTTAGAAACAGCTCATAAATTTCCCCTAACTCAGTTAAAAGAAATTTCTTCTTTAAAATAAAGGCAGTAGGTGGTGCAGTAGATAGAGCACCATCCCTGAAGTCAGCAGGACCTGAGTTCAAATCTGGCTTTAGACACTTCCTAGCTGTGTGACCCTGGGCAGGTCATTTAAGCCCAATTGCCTCAGCAAAAAATAAAAAATAAAAATAAAGACAACAGTCTAGTTAATATGAACAACAAAATTCAATGTAACACTGAAAAACAATTTCCTACAGTAAAGAAAATCTAGGTTTCTTAGGACATTAGATTCAGCATCTTTTTTTTATTATTATTATTATAGGAGTTCTGTTGACTTCAGATATATAATGAAAGAAATCCTTTTACATAGTTAAATTAGGTTTCAAAACAGCCAATCATAAATTAATCTCAGGGCTCAAAAGGACTGCAATTCTTTATGCCTTTCTCCATCTTCTAAACTAAGTAAAACAGAATCATCTGCCCTAGGCAAGAAGTGTTCTCTTTCCTAAAGATTGCCAGAAAGAAAGGCATGATGGGATTGGAACGTGAGCAGGCCAAGTATAAAAATATGACACTTTCATCTTAGAAACAGCTTAGTGATTGCATTAAAATTATGAGGATTCAGTGACAGGGCTGCCAGATGCGACTTGAAATCTTGTTCTGACACCTGCATTCTGCCAGCATGGAAGTGATGACCTTTTGGGGAAGCTCTGGTTGGCTCTGCCTGTGGGGCAGATTTCTATGGGACTGACAATGAAGCAAAAGCTTCAGGATACTGAGGGAAGTGCATAATACAACAGGTTGCAAAGTGATATATTTTCTGGTCACGGTAACTCGAAAACCTTCTGCTATTTCACAGAGAAGGGGAAATCTGTGGTGGCAAAAGGAACCCCACTGCAATCACAGGTCACAGAAGTATGCTTCTGAACCTCAAAGAAGCTTTCTTTAAAATTAAAGTGGAAGTAGCAAATTCTTAATTATATATACTCTGGTTTAAAAAAAATTTATGAAGACTCTTTATGACTAAATATAAACCAGCTGATTAGGCAGAACCAGGGCTGAAAAGCAAAAATGGAAGCAATATTGTGCTGAGAGGCAGACTTGGTGTTTTGTCTCAGCTCTGCTGCTGTCTACATATATAAACTGGATGATTAGATTAACTTCTGACCTCAATTTCCCCTGAGGATCAGGCTAGATAACCTCAGGACTCCGTCCCAATCTGGAAATTCCTTTAAGTCTACCAATGAACTTACCCATTGAGAACAAGGCACCACATTGGCCAGGGCCATGGCTATAGGGAGCTCTCCTTGATCACCCATCATGGTGACCAACTCAACGAGTCTCTCAAATCGATCGGCCAACACGGTTTCTGCAAGTGTGTCAAACTCTGTGCCTTGCTGAAGGATTTTTGTGAGGACTTCCATGAAGGTGGCTCTTGTCTGAAGATCTTTGTGGTACCCCAATCCTAGCACAGTAAAAGCAGCACAAACTTAACTAAAGCAGGTTCAGTAACATCCCTTCTCCTCGTTTTCATCGCCCATATTTGCCTCCAGCTGCCTTACCTATAGAGTGCATAAGGCCGCTGTCTACATTCGCATTGAGCAGGTTGGACATTGCTAGCACGGTGCAGTGCCTCAGGGACGCCAGCCTTCGAGACATGCCGCGCTTCCTGCCCCCAATCTGGACATTTTCTTCTTCGACCTCACTGCAGTCGTTAAGAAGGTTCATAAAGAGGGTGAAATACCTGAAAGAGAGCGGGCCAACCCTTAGACGAGAAAATCCAACTGGACAATGTTACAACGGAGGGACACAATCAGCTGCATGTCACCCCAGATGAAGCCCAGTGCCTAACGGTGAGGGGAATGGCTCCTCCACCTGCCAGTGACTTCCCCTCCTACCTGCTCTGGAAATTGCAGGTCTGGACCCATTTAGATGTTCCCATTAGATCTTCTGGGGGAATGTAATTTCCTTGAGGGTGAGGATTAAATTTTTTTCTTTCTTAGCATGCTAAAATACTTAGCACATATGAAGCCCTCAATTGTCTGCTCACTGGCTGATTGATTACTCATCTAAAATTGTTATACTGAGTATAATTTTGTTCTGAGATAATGAACAAACTGAATGTATTTTAGAAGTAAAATGGTTACATGTGGAGCCATTCGCCCATCTAATAAGATACTATTCATTTTAATGCATCAAGCATTTTTCTAAAACAGGTCAAAAATGGGTGTACTTGTTCAAACTATTTTTTTAGTTGCTGCACCCAAAAATCCTTATTTGTAGATATCGTGACTGCCTCAAACACAAGAACACAATAGCACCTCATCAATAAAACACTCAATTATTCATGAGATCACTCTAACAATTCACAGAGGAAAAACAAAATGAATAAAAACATGTCCACCGTCCAGACTAGGGCATGAGCTGGGCCAGTAGTCAAGCAAGTTATGATTCTGGGACACGTATATACAAGAAAGATAATGAAGACAGACAGGGAGCCAAGCCCAGAATGGAACAGGAAAAAGAGTAATATGCTAGACAATTATATAACTGGGAAATTGTATGATATTTTCAAACTCTCTCACTCAAACACATAAAAGCACATTTTAGACAAAAATGTTCTCCCAATGATTCTGTGAAATGATCTCAACACCACAATCTCTCCCCAAAATGAAGCTCTGGGAATCTGAGAGACCCATAGTGAACATATCACACAAGCTCTAAATAATACCCAACAATTATCAGTTTTTTGAGGCGGGAAAAGTGAGTGGAAAGACTACAGTATTTGAAATGGCTATGAAGACTAGAGTTCAGGTCTGCTCAGGTCCACAAAACACTCTCATCAGCTACAGATCCCTGGGCAAATCAATTAAATTCTTTGACTCTCTCAGTAAACTTTCTGAGATTCTCTACTAGCTATACCCAGGCTTCAAGCTACACCTGAGTTTCCTACAATGAAGTCAGAGATTACTGACTTACTGGCCTGTGCCCAAGAAACCACATAAGGGCTATAACTGAAAACACACAGCTGAGAAAGGAGGTGAGCCGGGGTACAACGAGAAGGTGGGATAACAGGCAAAAGAACCAGGACCCACTAAAGGTAGGCCTCCATTCCATAGGGGGCCCTCCACAAAGGGCCTCTGGAGAATAGACAAAGGCCACACAGGACAACGAGACATAAGCCAACTGTGACTGACTCTATGGATAATCAAGATGAGAACAGATTCAAGGAAGCAGTCAGATGCTTCCTAATTCTATGGCAAAATTTTACTCACATTCACAGAAAGTTTCAAGAGACAGCAACATGTAATTAACTACAAAACAGCCAAACTATTTCATGGGATGTCAATGAATTCAGCTGGCTGCCATCTTATCATGCATACTTTATTGCTCTGGGTCTAGAGGAGAGAATGATTCTTTCTAACTCTAGGCTTTAGGTTTAAAAAGACTAAAATTGGGCAGCGAGGTGGTGCAGTGGATGAGCACTAACCCTGAAGTCAGGAGGGCCTGAGTTCAAATCTGACCTCAGACACTTAACACTTCTTAGGTGTATGACCCTGGGCAAGTCACTTAACCCCAATTGCCCAGCTAAATAAATAAATAAGATAAAAAGACTAAAATTTACTTAAGGAACAGCTGGGATTTGGCTTCCATCAATTCCACCCCATCGCCTTCCTCAGGCTGCAGAGGGAGCCCAGCAAGCAATGACACCACTGCTTCCATGCTTGCCTGGTCCAAATCTCTGGGGAAAAAGAGGTAGAGAAAGAAAAGTCTTTAGGCAGATATATGTCCAAAAATCAAACCCCTTCAGAACTGAAGCAATTCTAAACATCTATTCCACTGAACAAATTACTAACTAATGTATTAGTATAGAGTGACCATGAATTTAGTTTGTAATGCCCAAAACAGGGAAGAGAAAAAGATGTATTTTAAATAGAAACAACATTTTTAGAAACTGAATCACTTGAGTGACCACTTCCTTAAATCACAAACAAGTAGATAACACTGGGGCCCAATAAAGTTTTGAAATCTATGAGAGAAACACAAATTTTAAAAATTCTAAAAGATCACCACTAAGCTCCTTGAATTTTTGAAGGAAATTTTTTCAAATTATCATGTGTGCTAAGTACCTGGTTTCCAAAAACATTTTTCAGATGAGAGAAGAAAAAGGGTTTTAAATCAAATAAAACAAAGTAAATAATTTCTTCTATAGGATACGATAGTAAGATGAGGATGATGACTTCTCTGTCCACCATTTTATAATACAAACACTAAATCTAAAATTACATTATCTGGTGATATGAATAATAATAATACATATATATATATATATATATACACACACACACACACACACACACACACACACACACACACACACACACATATATATGTATGTAATAAAATAAATAGACTTAAAAATTCTTGTAGAGATCAAACTTTCATTTCCTAAGGTGAAAGACACATATCTAGCTTTTCCAACATGGAAATTAAAATCCTCTTAAGTCACTTAAATATTAAACAAATCTTGAGAACAAAGAGAAGGAGATACTGACCTCTAAAAAGCCCAAATATAAAAGCATAATATTCCAAACAAACCTTATAATGGATGCAGTGTTTACAGAATTGGAATGTATGATACATTACAGAAAAGTCTTCATACATCTTTACCTAGTTAGACATTTCACATCTTCATCTGCTGCTTGGTTAGATGTTCCCATGACCCAATCTGTCAGATATTCTACCATTTTATTCCTATAACAAAAAATAAGAAAGAAAGCAACTATGGTTTTTAAAAAGAAAAGAAAATCTATATACAATTCTTCACTTTCATAGCAGAGATTATTTAACAAAAAACTTCCTCTGAAAGGAATTTCATGACAATTTCAGAAAGAAATTCTGGCACCAGGGGGAAGGAGAAAAATTTGGAATTCCAAATCTTACAAAAAATCTTTATGTAGAATTGGAAAAAATAAAATACTATGAATTAGGGAAAAAAGAAATTCCACCACCACTATCAGAAAGGAGATAGAGAAAGTCTTTTTTTTCCCCCTGAGGCTGGGGTTAAGTGACTTGCCCAGGGTCACACAGCCAGGACGTGTTAAGGGTCTGAGATCAGATTTGAACTCGGGTCCTCCTGACTTCAGGACTGGTGCTCTATCCACTGCGCCACCTAGCTGCCCACAAGAAAGTCTTAATCAAGGGGTCTGAATATTAAGGAGAAAGACACAAAGGAAGAGAGGGAGAAAGAGAAATATGTCTATGTTGTGACCATTTAATTGAAGAATTAATTCTGAAGTTCAGAAAGTGAAGACAGTTTAAAGTCCTCTGAACTCTGATTTTTGAAATCAGAAGGGCACAAGCAGATGAGCAAGAGGGCCAAGCACTTTTCAGGATAGTCTTAAAAGAGGGTACTGATTTCTTTCCATGTGTTTCCATTGGGAGATGGCCCTATTGGTTAGTTTGACTCACCTAAATTTCATCTCTTGGCAAAATGAAAGGTCATCTCTCCTCTCCATCATTACTTGAACCAGCTGGCAAAGTTTAGTTTTGATCTGAATTGCCTGCACCAAATTCCCAAACACTCTAACATATCTGTACAGATACAGGAACATTAAAAATAGTCAATGTTAACACATACAAATCTTGGCAAGAGTCTATTCTAAAGGCTTTCATTCAAAGATAATTTTACTGGAGAGCTTAGAAAACTGTGTTCTATGGTTACTTTAACAGGGCACCTAAGGATTCCTTCTCATCACTATGTGTAATGTTCCCTGTGCTCAAGAACACCTTTGGGGGTGACTGATGATGACTCACCTGACCAGATTTAACATCATGGTTTCGATGCTAGCTTGTCCCATGTGTTCAGAACTACCCTCAGCATGATTATCAAGCAAGTTCTTCATTATGGCTATGGTCTGTTCCACAAACTGGGTGTTGGTGTCAGTCAATAAAACCTGTGCAAACAACACACCACACAGACTACCATCACCAACCGGTAACCTTCCACCTTAGGATCACTGAGGTAAACGGCAGCAGCCCAGAGACCCTTCGTTCCTAAAACTATATACATGGAAGAAAAGCTCCAGGAGAGCAGGTTCTGTCCTACAGTTAACAAGCTCCTTTCTGCACTCCTTCCTTGAGGAGATTATTTAGGTTTTTATATAAGATAATTCTATGCCTGTTCACAATGTTCACAAACAAATTCCCATTTATAAAATCTAGGTGTGAAAGGAAGGAAGGAAAGAGGGAAATGAGCATTTATCAATTGTCTACAGACATTCTGCCAAATACTTTAAAAATATCATCTTATTAGAGCTTCACTACAGCCTTGTAAAGTAGGTGCCTTTATTTCCCCCCATTTTACAACCACGGAAAGTAAAAAAGACCGAGATTGTGTAGTTTGTTCAGAGTGACACAGGCAGGAAGTGTCTGAGGCTGGACCTGAACTCAGCCCTTCCTGACTCTGAGCCCTGTGCTCTATCTACTGTACCACCTAACTAGCAGAAGGCCAAAACGGACTACTCTCAAAGGCATTCTTCAAAGGATGGGAAGAAGAGAGGAAACAGGAAAGTTTACCTGTCCTTGAGGATCAAAAAACTTGCTGATGGTATTTTTTAATTTGTTAAACAGCATTGGATAAAGGGCAGGACTCAGTTCAAGACCCAACAAATCCTTGACATTGCTCCGTATCTGCAGCCCCACTTTTTCGTGGTTACACACCATCAAGGAGAGCAGCCGATCCATGAACTTGCTGACAGGCGTCTCCGCGTTTCCATCGCTGGACACCATGGAAATGAGAGAGCCCTTGCGTTCACTGATAGGGCCCATGGGAGGGCTGTATGTGGCAAAGCCGGCATTGCTCCGGTGCTGGAGGCACACACCACCAAGGGCACAGAGAAACCCAGTCATGTTGATCCACTCCTGTAGCGAGTCAGTGTCGCACAAGTCTATGGAGCCCCCTCCACTCACGTGAGACATTCTTCTCTTCACAATGGTCTTATGAAGACTTTCAGCAACCTACACACAAGGTGCAAAAAATGGCTTCTGACACACTCCTGCTTACTCGTTACCAACTGGACCACATTTCACCTACTTTACAAAGTTCTTTCTGGCTGAAGAAGGCCCAGGCCCAATCAGACGCCTGCTAAAGCTACACTTCTTTGCCATAAAGTGCAACTTTTTTTTCCCCAATGGTCCCAATGAGGCACAAAATGGAAATAATGACCGGAGAATAGCCATCTTTCTAAGGCTCCAATACTGTGGAATAAATGGCATTTTGACCAAGTTTTAACAGAGCTTAAAACAGTCATCTACTGTATCCAGGTCACTAAGAAAACCAGCCAAGCACAACCCAACATGCAGTGGCAATGTGACAGCATGGATCCCTTCTCTACTGTGGAAAGACACATGTTTTATCATCTCTCTGCAGGACAGAGGTAGGGAAGAAAATAAAAATGTCAAACCAAGTTAATGGAGCTTCTACCATGTATCCAAAGTTTAATTAATTTTCATATGCCCCTGATGACCCTTCAGGGCCACCATGAAATAAATAAGCAGGAGGAAGGGGCAATGCCTTTACTGTTTTGGGGACTCCTGCTAAAGAAGCCCATGCAGCTTTCCTCTATTCTGAGACTGTTGTTTAAGGAACAAAAGGAAATCATATAATGACCAAAATATTTTAAGAAACAAGTCTATGAACTGTAAGTTAAGAATCCTTGACCCAACGAGTGACCAACAGACTGGTCAATTCTCAAGCCAGAAGTCGACAGTAATGAGATGGTCCCCAAATACCATGTGGTGAGGTGTCAATGATGGGCAGGTTTGGGTGAAATGAATCACTTCATAATCTCACCTGGCCATCTTCAATTTTGGCTTTCGGATAATTGAGGATTAATTTTGTAGCTTGCTCCCATTTGGCGTAAGTATCTTCCCAAGCCTAAAACAAAGGACAAGTATTTTGTTAAATGAAAGTATAGTGACATACCTTGCTTCTCCTAAACATCACACTTAATGCTTCCTAAAGGCAAAGTCATAATGTTCTCTAGCCTTTTTCATTCCTTATTTCAAGAAGAGGCACACTTTTAACGAGGTTATGATAAGAGAAATATCTTTTGCCAAACATACGCTTCGGTTTGAGGTTCAGAAAAAATGTTCATTCTAACTGTACAAAGCACTGTCCTGGGTGCCAAGAGGAAGACAAAAACAAACCCTATCTCTCATGCTTAGGGACCCTCTAGTGAAGGAGGGGAGACAAGACAAGCACACAATTAACTTGAGAAGAAATGCCTCTGAGAGATACCAAACGATCAGAGAGTGCAAGCCTGGTACACTCCAGCTGGGGAAAATGAGGAGAGTTCATGAGGGAGGGGCATCTGAGCCGGGTCTCAAGGAGGCAAAAGGGCAGAAGGAACAGGCCCATAGGCACAAAGCCGGGCCCAAGCTCGTGGCCCAGTGAGCAGACTGCCATTGTCTCCTATGCAAAAGATCAGGCTAAGGTCACTGAGGGGTGGCAGCTTGCCTGCCCTGCCTCCATCTCTTGTGGTGGGTGAGGCGGAGCAGCGGGCTGATAAAGCACTAAGGTACAGGGTCTCCTCACAGCAAAGACCTACCTCGGTGTTTCCAGCAGTGGGGTGTTCGATGCGCCTGAGCAGGGCCATCACTCTTTTCTGAAGAGCTGCTCTTCCTAGAGAAAGGGGGGAGTCAATTCTCAACATGACCACCACTGTGCGGAGGCCAGCAGGGAACCCCAGGTCCTCCTACAAAAGCAGTCTGGCAGAGATGCTCAAAGGCAGGGGAGGTGCTACAGAAACAGCTGAATGCAGCAGTCAAGATGGTAGCTTCAGCAGCTTGGAGGTTTTCCCCCACTGCCCAGCAGTGTCAGAGGCCACAGAGCAACCCCCTCCCACACTCAGACATACTCCCAGCATGCTTAGGAAACAGACAGAACTCCACCTAATGACCAGAACTGTCCACACAAAATCTCCCACACATGCACTGTGAATGTGGGCATCTCCCCCACAGTTAATTAGCTCTACAAATGCATTTTGCATAGAACAGTTGAGCTCCAGAGCTGGAGTCCCTATTTAGGGACAGTGTGGTTCTCCCCTTGGCAGCAGGGAAAGGGAATGATGGAATTCCGAATCCAAGCACTCTGGAGCCACATTTACCTGTCGACATCATGTTGCTGACAGACGCGAACTCCATGAAGGTGTTATAATTAGGCAAGAAATGGTGCACCGAGATCTCATCTATGCCACACCTGATGTCGGCTTCCTCACACAGGTGTCGAAAGCAGGACATGGCCACGAGCACGGCTTCGATGTCGGGACTCCATAGAAACATGTACAGAGCAACCTCCAGCTTAGTCTGGGCCTGGCGGCAGATGGGCGTCCCGCTGGACCCGATCGCACCGTCCTGGCGGGGAGACAGACTTGTTAATTTGGTCCCTTTCCTACAAAAGCCAAAAATGCAAAGCATATGTTCCTGGGCTACCCTCTGCAGCCACACCTAAGGCCTTTCCTCCTCTACTATTAGAGCAAATGGACACCACTGAAATGACCTGAGGAAGGCAAAGACCCGAAGCCCAACGACTAAGCAAGTGAATGTACTGGATTTCAAATTAAAAACCATCAGAGGGATTTCCTGGTTAAAGCCAGAGCCTTCGGAGCAGAGACTAGGAGGAGGAGGGATTTCTGGTTAAGTGGGAAAAAACCAGAGGCTATCTACAAGACTAACACCTTCTTTCTCTCCATACACACATGTATGGAATTTGGCTCCATTTTTTGCTTAAACTGTGATTAACCCCCACACACACACAACAAATTCTGAACAACTGATATTGTCAATATAATACAGCTGAAGTATGTTTTGTGCACTGCAAATTAAGCTAGACACTATAGGGAATATAAAAATAATTAAGACAGACCCTTTTCTCAAGAGGATTACAGTCTAACAGTGGATAAAGCATGTGTACAAATAACCATGACTCAGTGAAATCTGGGCTTAGTCTCCACCTCTATAGAACACAAGGCTGTGGATCAGGGAAGACTTCATGGAGGAAGTACCATAGGAGTTGGTCCAGAAGGGTGAGTGAATGTGTAAAAGGCAAAGAGGGCTAGGAGAATGAAAGGCAGTGGGACCTCACTCTTGAGAGTATCTGGGAACTACAGTGAAGCAGCAGGACACCCTTGGAGGATAGTGAGGAGTCTTGGCTGACAGGAACTAAAGATGAAGGGGGAAGACTGAGAGATGAGACTGGAAAGCTGGGGCCAGATGATGAGACACACACAATGTCTGGCACAAAAGAAGTACTTAATAAACTGCTTGTTTGAAGACTTCTCTGGGGGATTTGAATGCCAAACTAAGGAATTTATCCCTTTATCCCGGAAATGACGGCAAGCCACTGAAGATTTTTGAACAGATGAGTGAAAAATTATGCTCTAGGAAGATGTTTCTGCCATCAGGATGCAGGGTGGCACAATGGATAGAACACCAACCTTAGAGTCAGGAGAATCTGAGTCCAAATCCAGCCTCAGACACTTATTCTGGGCAAATTACTTAATTCTAATTGACTCACTTTTTCCCCTTCTAATCCTCCCCCCTCCCAAAAAAAAAAAAAAAAAAGGCCAGAAGGAGTCAAAAAGCTGCTGAAGTTGATCTAATAGTAAGAAGTCTCTGAACTGGGATTGATGGTGGAAATGGAAATGAGAGGATGCAGGGTAGAGACATCACATGACCAGATTTTGTGACTGAATAAAGAGAAAAAAAAAATAAGGGTTTGGGCCTCTATGGCAGGTCACAAGCAGCACTGAGAGAGAGGACAGAGTTGGGGATAGTGGGATGGGAGAAGAGAAGAAAGTAAAGGAAGGAAGATGTTTTAAACAGACTAGGGAAGATGGTGGCTAACGTAAGAGCAAGTACATGGAATCAATAGGGAGTATAGAGTAAAGGGAAGAGAATCAATGGTTTAGATGCCCAAATGAAAAAAAAGGTAATATGATAAGTAAATCAGAGGAACAAAGAAGAAATTCCTTTTCATATGTATGCATAGGGGAAGAATTCATTTTAGAATAAGCGATAAAGAGGATTATAGAAAAGAAAATGGACAAGTTTGATTATATAAAATTTAGAAATTTTGCACAAATAAATGAAATGTGGTTTCAGTTAGAAGACCAATAGGTAAATGACCAAAAAAAAAAGTTTCTGTGATAAAGATATGATATCTATGTAAAGAACTAACTCAAATTTATAAGAATGAAGCCTATTCCTTAATTTTCAGATATTAAAAAAACCAGTTGAGTTAAAATTAGAAGAGAAGCACAAAATTGGGGGGGTTAATTTTTTTTAGTAAGCTTCTCTCATAAAGTAAGCTTCCTCCTTTTTAAGGAGGAAGAAATTCAGAGCATTTACAATCATATTAATTTTTTTTTCAAATCATTACTAGTTGGAGATACATATATTAAGTTAATAATTTGGAGGCCTTCACCTCCTACTCCTCAGACTGCCAAAGATGATAAAAAAGGAAAATGAGATGTGTTGGAGGGGCTGTGGAAAAGTGGACACAAAAACGCTCTGCTCCCGGGCTTGCGAATTGGACCTATCATTCTGGAAAACATCCATTTGCCTGGAAAAAATTACCAAAAAGCACTTACCCTCAGGCCCAGCTCTCCCACTCCCAAATTCACAGCCAAAGAGATCATGCACCAAAATGCTTACAGTCACTCTTCATCATAGCCCCAAACTGGAAGCTAAAGAGGTACGCAGCTACTGGGGAATGGCCAAGCAAACTACAGTATACGACTGGAAGAACATTACGGTGCCCTAAGCAAGTAGAAAATGGCCAGCTTCAGTGGAAACTAGAAAGATCTTTATGAACTGATACAGAATGAAACAATTACAAGAACAATGGATATAATGGTTACAACAGTAACAACAACTATGAAAGACTTTAGTTGTCTGATGGATGTAAAGATAAAGAATGATTCTAGAGGACTGAAGAAGAAATCCATCATCCACTTCATGTCAGAGAGGTGATGGACTTAAAAAGCAGAAAAAGACACATTTCTGAATGAGGTCAATGTGGAAATTTGTTTCACTGTTTAAAAAAAAAAAAAAAAAGAATGAAAGAAAAGAAAAAACTGTATTATTTGTAGTGAGTATAATTATTATCAACTAGGTGGCACTAGTATATTAGATCTGGACTCAGAAAGAGGTAAGTTAAATCTAGCCTTAATTGCTTACTAATTATGTGAACTTAAGACAATTAACATCTGTCAGTGTCAGTTTTCTCAACCATAAAATGGGATGATAATAGTATCTCTATCTACCAAAGTCACTGGAAGGGCAAAATGAAAATAGAAATCTTATACCATTATATAAATGATAGCTGCTATTATTGTTATCATACTGTTCAATTGGAGGAAGAAGGAATCGAGAGTGTTTATACAAACAAATTAATGTTAAAAAGTTGAAATACCTATGAGTAGTCCAACCATTCTGGACTTCAACTTGATATTATGTAAAAAAAAAAAAAAAAGGACTAAATTGTCCATCCCCTGCAATTCCACTGCTGGCATATATCCCAAAGCAGCCAAATGCAGAAACAAAAATACATAAAAATATTCATAGCATCTTTGGGGAAGAAACAAAATGGGTACCTAGAGATTAGAGAATAGAAGAAAAAATTGTGATAACATCAATATAATGGATTATGATTTAATTTTTTTAAAAAGTAAAGAATTCAGAGAGAGGAAAAGATTTATATCGACAAATTTTTAATCCGGGAACTGAAAAAGTTTTAAAAAATGTTTCAATAATTGTTTCAATGCACTTGATTTTCTCTGTAATCCATGTAAAATGCGTTATAAAACATGCCTCTCTCTGATCATGAGTCCACAAGCTCCACAAGGCTGCCTAATAGTCTCAGGATATTAAGAAAGGTTAAAACTCCCTAAATGATAGAACTGCAAAAGAATATAATAAGCAGAACCCAGAGAATGATGGATGGCAAAATAATGGAGTGAAGGGGACTATAAATGGCCTTTAAAAAGTGTAAGTGAAGATCATGAAAAGAAAGTTGAATTCTGAATAACACAAAAGATAATAAAAACCTATTTCCTCCCTCCCAGCAGAGAGGTAGGGAATTCCTAGGGCAGAGGACAGCACATATATTGTCTGGTCTGGCTTCTGTACCAATTATTTTGCTTACATGTATTGACTTGACACAAGAGAGGGTTCAGTTCTGTAGGAGTGTGGATGGGAAATGATGGTTGACTGTGTCAGATGCTGTAAAAAAGGAAAGGAAGAGAGGTGGGGGAACCCCTGTGCATACACACAAACAACTGAATAAGACAGTGGAAGGAGGACTGGAAGCAGTAGAAAGCCCTGGCTGCTCTTCTGAGAAGGCAAGTGGTAAAGGGAAGAAGAGCAAAGGGTCAGGGGATGAAAGGGGTCATCCAGAACATACACCTCAACTCCACAGGGTTCCTGGAGCAGTTTTGGCAGTTTGGGTTCACTGCATCACAACTCTGGCAAATGACCGATGTCCAGGGATCTGATTTCCACAAGACAAGTTTCAAGACAATTCCCACCCAAGTGATAGGGTGAGCGGCTGGGAGGCTGAACACTGGGCACTGATGTGGCCTGTCATGGTGGTCTCTCTCAGTACTACCATGGACATCACTGATTAAATGACTGGCCTCGGGCCACAAAGCCAGGAAGGGTCCAAGGCAAGAGCTCGACTCTCGCTCCAGTGGTCATTCATTTCAGACAAGTTACTCTAAAAGATTACAATAAAACCAGTGGCTTACCATTGAGGAGCTTCCTTTCACTTTCCTGAGAGATGGTCCATGAGCACAGGAACGCATAAACTCCTCGTGGTCTAGAGAGATATGACTGGTACCTCCACCAGAAGAGACATCATAGCCTGCCCCATAAAGGTAGAGGAAATGGGAAGAACTCCTATCTGACTGCTAGAGAGAAAGCAGAACGTGAGTGCTACAAGATCTGATGGGCCACAGAAAGAACTGCTCCGACTGCTGTCAGAGGGTCCCTATGAGAAAACTCGATCCATGGTGATGTCTAGAAAGGTGAGAAGCGTGCTCAATCGAAATCCACTAAGAAAGTAACTGGAACACCCATATAAAAGAATTCTCTAAGGGTCTAATAAGAGAAATGCAAATTAAACCACCTCAGAGGTTTCACCTCACACCCAATTAGATGGACAGAGGGGATAAGAGCTGAAAACAGTAACTATTCCAAGGGCTGAGGGAAGAGAGGCATCCTAACACACATGATCTAGTACATCCAGGCTAGATAACCAAGTCATCAACGAGTCACTCACTTGCCTCTTCCCTTTGACCCAGCAACCATATTCCTCAAAAGAGGCAAGTGTTTAGAGTGATACTTTTTGTAATGGGAAAATGAATGCCCATCAACTAAAAAATGACTGAGCAAATTGTGGCATATGAATGTAAGGGCTACTATTGCACTCTAACCAATAAGAGAGATGAAGAACTAAAAGAACATTTGAAGATTTTGTATGGACTGAGAGTGAAGCAAACAAAATCAGGAGCAGAAGCGCCACCAATTGCAACAATGGAGGGGAAATCAGCACTGAAAACTACTCTTACTGATCCCCTACGTCACCTTGACTGGGAGAAAGATGGTGGATTACAAGTGCACAGTTGAGCATATGCCCTCAGACATTCAATGAGGAACAGGGAGGCAAATTGTTCAAAACAAATGAATAAAACTGTCTTTTGTAAAATAAAGAATAAAGCTGAGAAGATGACTCTCCAGAAACAGATTTCCAGAGCCTTAAATAACCCAATCAAACCAGAAAGAGCTAGAACACAGGCAGAGGCCCACAGCCCAACAGGATTATTTGAGTACAAGGGCAAAGCCCAAGGCCACATTCTCAGCCCTGCTCTTTGGGGTTGGGGCTTGACCCACTTTTCATTTTGGTTATGGCTGTTCTTGACAATTAAGAGGATACAGCCATTGGGCATATGTTTTTTTCAGATTCTACTGGCTTTGCTTCTCATCAGCATGCATATACTCCTCTCTTGTTATAACTGCTGCTTGGAGTGCAGTAATATTCTAAAATATCCATGTAACAACATTTTAGCCATTCTCCAAATGATGGGCATCTATTCTTGTTTCCAATTCTTTGTTATTACAAAAAATGCTACTATTAATGTTTTGAAGGTATGGTGGACATTTCCTTCTCTCATGGCCTATTTCATCATTCACATATCATAATTTGTTCAGCCATTCCCAATGGATGTATATTTATTTATTTCTAATTTTCTGTCACTACAAAAAGCAGGGTGTGCATGTGTGTATTTCCTTCTAACACATATGGGCTTCTTTCTTTGAACTATATGAGATATATATATACTTAACAGTGGCATCTTTGGGTCAAAGAACGTAGACAGTTTAAGTGATTTCCTAGCATAATTTCAAACTGCTTTCCACAAATCTCCAGCAACAGTGCATTAATGTGCTCATCTTTTCAAAGTCCCTCTAATATAGATTATCCCTATTTTTGTTCATCAGCTGGATGTAAAACTGATTTTTATATTTGGTTCTGGAGATAATATGAAGGGTGGGAGGGGTAGAAGGGAAGGAGAAAGAGGAAGTAGGAAAAAAACAAGGACAGAAAGAAGGGGAGAACGAGAGAAAGAAAGAGGAGGGAGAGGGAGAAAGGAAGGAGTCTATGGCAGAAGGGAAGGAAAGGGTCAGGATCAGGCTTAGAAAAGTCACTTTGGCAGCTGAGTGAATAGGGTGAAATCTAAAGCAAGGAAATCTAACAAAAGGTTGTTATAATCCTCTAGGAGTTAGATGATGGGGGCCTGCTCCAAGACTGTGAGTAGGAAAAAAGGAACCCATAAAAAAGATATTATATGAAGGCAGAAAAGTGTAAGACTTGGTAACAGATTGAATAAGTGGTGTGAGTGCCAGGGAAGAGCTGAGGATTCCACTAAAGTTGTGAACATGGAGGATTAGAATAGTGAAACCAGTGACAGTAACAGGAGAGTTAGGGAAAGAAGAAAGCTGGGCAAAAAGAATGAGTTATTTTGCACACCGAAACTCTGAGAGGTCTAATGACATTCAATACTAGATGTCCCAAAGGCAGTTGGTGATGTGGGGCTGGAAGCCAGGACAGAGATTAGGATTGGATGGATGGGTGGATGGATTAGAATGAATGGGAGTGGATGAGATCCCTGAGCAAGGTAATATATAAAGGGAGGAGAGAAAGGGGCTCAGATGAGGCAGATGGAGACATGGAGGAAGATCCAGTCAAAAGAAAAAGAAAAAGTGAGAGGAGCCAGGAGCCAGGGAGGCAAGCAAAAGTCCAAACAGCAAAGTGTCACCAGGGCAAGGCTACAGAGAGGTCAAGAAGAGAAGGACTGGGGAAAAACCATCAGATGTGGTTATTGAGAAATCATTGGTAACTTTGGAATCAATCAGAAGCCAGACTGCAGAAGGTTAAGAAGTTAAATGTGAGAAAAAGTGGGAGCACCAACTGCCAATCATGCTTTGGAGGAGGTGGGATGAGAAAGAGAGGCTAGAGCTGACAGGAGTGCTGAAGAAAGTTTTCAAAGACGGAGCCATGGGAGTGTTAGAAGGAAACGGGGAGTCACCCAGTAACTGGGCAGAGATTAAAGATTAGTCAGTAGGGATGATAGACGGGGCAATCTGCTGCCCAAGCTGGGATGGGACCGGATGGTAACAAGGGTGCATGGAAAGAGGAAGGCCTCGGTCTGCATCCAAGACAGGGACAGAGGAGGAGCCGGCAAAGGAAGACATTGAAGGGAATGAGGAGTCCTTTTTAGGAAGCCCTAGAATTAGCTGGACATCTGCCGCTCCGCACAGCTTAGGTGTAAATATGGGCACAGGCTACTGGGCCTAGATCATGGTCCACAAACTAGATGCCAGAAGCAAGGGCACAATTACACTTAACATTTTCACTATGGCATAAACAGTGTTTTCAATGCAATTTTATCTGAAACTGTGAAGCCTCCTTTTGTTCATATAACACATGTATTTTAACATAGTAACTTGAAAAGTTGTACCAGGCCGTGCCACTCAATAGGGGCGGCAATTTCCTGGCTTCTAGGTCTTTATAAGCACTGCTCGGCTTAAGAGTTTCTAAGTTCTGGGGGGTCACTTAGGAAGTGCCCCTGCTCTATGCACTCAGTTCTTTCTGAGACTTCCATAGACCATGATTTTTTAAAAACTATTTTTAAAAACTGAAAGGTGTTTTGAGATATTCTATATCTCTTAAGTGACTCTAAGTTTGGAGTCTTTTCCTGAGATTGTAAACATGACAACATAATGATTTACCCTCCCTCTTCCATCAGCTTTTTTTTTTTTTACTTGATGACTGAAATATTTATTTATGATCCAAATTTGTGGAATAACTAGCTAGCTATAGGACCCACAATTTGAGAAAAGAAACTCACCAAAAATTATACAATGCTGAGGTGGGTTTTTTTAAACCTTCCTTAGTAATACTAGAAAATTTAAAGTTTTTTTCCCCCATATTTAAACCTGTGTGAACTTACCTTTATTTTTCCTTTTAAATATTTAATGTTGTTTTTACATCAGCTTTATTTATAAATATATATCCCTCTCCACCTAGAGAGTCATCTCTTGTATCAAATAAAAAAGAAAAGCATTTCTGCCAAATTAATCCATCAGTTGAATGTGACAACATATGCAATGCTCCAGTCTCCGATCTCTCCAATGAAGGGAGGAAAGTGTATTTTCCCTTCTTCTCTCTGAGCCAAATCTGGTCAATATAATTATACAGCATCCCATTTCGTTTCTTTTTATTCTTCCCATTTTCACTAGGGTAGTTATTGTGTGTTCCAGTTTTCTTGGTTTGGCCTACTTCACACTATATCAGGTCGTGTTTTCCCAAGCTTCTCTGGATGTTTCATAATGATCATTTTTTATAGCACAGTCACATTATCCTGATACATTCATGAACCTCAATTCCTTCCTTATTTCCCCAAATGACAGCCATCTACTGTTGTTTCTAGTTCTTCACTACTACCAAAAAACTTGCTATCAATAATTTGGCATTTTGTAGGATCTTTCATTTCTATCCTCCTCGGGTGTGTGTGTGTGTGTGTGTGTGTGTGTGTGTGTTTTATATAGATATAGATATAGATATCTATCTATCTATATATGTATATGCCTTGCAGTGTGTATATGAATATCATTCTCTCTCTATCTCTCTCTGTCTCTCTATCCTTTCTGTACTGATAAGAATCTGATCCAAAACAAAAAGGTATGAACATTCTGGGAACTTCCTAAGCACAGTTCCAAACACCGCCTTCCAGAAGACACAAATTCACAGCTTTAACAGTGTATTAGTATACTGCCTTTACTTTTAAAAATTATGAATTAAATACTAATAAAAATGAACATTTAATATGCAAAGACCAAAAAAAAAAATGACTACACATGAAACTATAAATTTGTTACATCCATTTTCCTTCATCTAATTAAACTTCACACAACAGTAACAAATGCTGCCCTGCATCTCTGTGTCCCCTGTGTATCTGAGTCCTCTGATGAATTTCCTTCTATATTTTTCTGTGTTTTTATTTAATATTTCAACAACAGTCTAGTCTATCCTCCCAGGAGCCCTCCAACATAATTCTTATATTCTGTCATCTTTGCCAACCTGCTGGGTAAGAAGTAGAATTTAAGTTTTTGTTGTTGTTGTTTTTCTCTTATTACTGATTTGATATAATTTTTTCACATAGTAGTAAAAAGTTTGAATTTTTTTTTTTGCAAAGTTTGTTCAAGTTCTTTGGCTTCTTATTCTGGGAAATGTCTCTTGGCCTCACTGATTTGATAACTGATTTGACCATTTCCCCCCAATCAACAGTTGCTCCTCCTTGATTCCATGTAGCCTCAATTATCTATTTTATGCTTACTTCAACTTCATTTGATTAAGATTCTTACCCAGAGTAAGGGCTCTTAACATGGTATCAGCCAATTTTTTTAAAAAATGCTTTTATAACTATTTCAAAAGAATTTGTTTCCTTTGCAATTTTCAGTATTTTATGTTTTACACTTTAAAAGTTGAACGTGAGAAAGAGTCCAGACTTCATGTTTCATGACAGAGAGAAGGTTAAGAACACCCAACATAACCTTATTTCAGTCTGCCTGCTTTCCACTTTCTAATCTGTTCTGATCTTTTCCAAGTATCTCATGTTCTCTGATATACCAGTCACTGGATTAAGATCAACTTACTTTATTCTTCTTTATCTAGTCTGTCCCAACCATTTAACTTAACTTTTTGATTATTACAACTTTCTAGTCTATTGTGCTACATTTTCTCTCCCCCACCTTCATTGCTACTGATTTTTCATGATTTCCCTTGAAATTTTAAGCTTCTTTTTTTCTAAATAAAACTTACCTTATTTTTAAGAAGATATTTGTTCCTACAGATCAAAATTTCTCGCAACCATTTGAGAATTTCTGTACTGCTAAGCATCTGATGGGTAGTTAGCTTTTTACAGATATAAAAAAGCATTTGTGAGCTGAAACAAAATGAAGTTGATCAGCAGTAGCAAAGTAATCCTCCAATACCGATACACTTAATATTTAATAATTTTCCTATAATCTAATTTTTATTGACGGATTATCTTCATCAGGTTTGCTAGAAAAGTTTAGTAAGGTATCAAATGATAATGACTGTCTTATAGGTTACAACTTAAATTTCCTCCCCCAATATGTCACCTATGGACCTCATTTCCATTCTTCATTTTAAAGAAGTATGAAGTGAATTTCATTTCCCAAAAACAATCTATATATCTTTTCAATTCATTCATTTATAAGTTAAGTCATCCTATATGGCTGGATTTGTAGGTTATATTTGAATAAACTGGCCTACACCCAGATTTAGCTATAGTATCTTGCCTTCTAAATATTATCATCTATTTCTTATTATATGGGTTATCATCTATTATAATCTGCCTTCTCAGAAACCTTAAGTTAATAAATTGAAAAATCTTCAATATGAACTCTTCATTTTTCTAAGACTGCTTTTACATTAAGATTCTTTTGAAAATAAACAAGAGTTTAAAGCTTTCAACTCTAAATACACAACCTTGTTAGGCATTTTACATATATGAATCATGTCCTATCTTAAAGACCTCTAGATAGACAAAGACATGAGTTTCATGTCTACCTATGTATAATTCTATAGAACAGGACTCTTAAAATGTTATGATAAAGTTAATAAAAATTTAAACGAACATACCTAATCTCCCAGAATGTTTCTATAGGTGAATCTGGATTCCATAAGTCAATACTATCCAACTGATGAAGAACCAGCAAAGCCTAAATTTAAAGAGAAGAGTATTTCACTTTTATGTGAAACTAATGCTGGAAGCAGAGAACAGCAGCAATACATGAGGCTTTAAAATGTCCCCCCCTTTAACAGAAGAAGGTCATACTATAGATGCTCTCTTTGTATCTCAAGTCTCACTAAGCACAGTGCCTGGCACACACTAAAAGCTTAAGAAATGCGTGTGGACCGTTGGTTAATTTAAAAACAAAAACTAGAATCATCTTACTGAAGAGCTAAATGTTTCTGAAGAATATGACATTATTCCCTCTAACAAGAGAGTAACTGTGGGGGAGAGCTAGTCATATGTATGCAGACAGAGGAGTAGTTTGATTCCCAGGTCTGCCAAAGAAGCAGATGCTTATCTTGACTGCTATAAATTTTTTCAAACAAGGGCCTAAAAATAGGGGGAAATCCAGACTCTGTCCCCTACAGAATATTTATCCTGAGTCTGAAGCTTAGCTAATGGGAAGATTACAAAATGCTTTTGATTTTAAAATTAACTTATTTCCCCCACCATTTCTGAAGAATGTTACGGAAATGGGCAGAATGGGGACCTTGGGTTGGCAAAACCTAGATTCGAGTACTGTCAACCACTCCACTCAGACCTCTAGGCAACTCTAAGACTCCTCTGTGCAGAGGGACCATTGCTACAAGGAGATCTGCTAATTAATAAAATGGTGAGTCAGCTCGCCTGTTCAAAAAGGTCATTCGGTAATCCCTGGGGAGGAAGCTGAAGGAGCTGAGGAGAGAAGGACAAGACAAGGCATTTCTTTTGTACCAGCCCTGTGAGCTCATTGGGAAGTTCCCTTTACCCATGCGGACAAGCATTTGGGCTTCCACTAACTTGGTACTAAGAAGAATCAATAAATACTGACTGAGCAACTACCATGCAAAGAGTTAGAGATAAATGTGGATGCCAGGAGTCAGTGCCTGTCCTCCAGGAGCTTCCAACCTAGTGGGAGAGACAGCATGCAAACAAATCTACACAAAACATGCTGGATGAATAGAAAATTAACAGAGAAAAGGTATTAGAATTAATTGGGCTTGGAGAAGACTTCTAGTAAAGGAGGGATGCTAGTTGGGACTTAAAGGAAGCCAGGCAGAGCAATAGTTGGAGCCAAAGAGAGAGAGCATTCTGGGAGGTGGAGAGGTGGGGAGGGGAGGGCAGAAAGAGATTGCTCAGAGCTCAGAGATGGAGGACCTTGTTTATGATACAGCCAGAAGACCAAGTCACCAGACAGAAAAGTATGGGTTGGATAATAACGTATAAGACAGAAAAAGTAGAAGGGGACAAGGTTAAAAAGGTCAAAAAGACCTTTTGTATTTGCTCCCGGAAGCAAAACAGAGACACTGGAGTTCATTCAGAGTGGGGGTTGGGAGTACCACAGGGTTGGGGGACATAATCAGACCTACATTCAGGAAAACTACATGAATGGCTAAATGGAGGATGAACTCGAGTGGGGAGAGACTGGAGACAGGCAGATCCAGCAGCAGAAGACAGTTGTAATGGTCCAGGGGTCAGGTGACAAAGCCAAGAAAGTGGCAGGGAAAAGAGAAGGAGGCAAATTTGAGGACAAGTGCCATCAACAGGCCTTGGAAACAGCCTGGAAATGGAGGGAGTGAGCAAAGTGCAAGAAGAACAGAATGACTCCCGGGATGATGCTACCTCCCCAGTAGAAAAAGGGAAGGGTGGGCAGGGGACTGAAGATTGCTGAATTCAGATTTGTCTATAGCGAATTTAGGGCATCTACTGGATATTCAGCTAGAGGCATCTGAAGGGCAGCTGGGGGTGTGGAGGAAAGGCGGTCACCAGCCTAGAAATGGGAATGAAATCCATGGGAGGTGATGAGATCACCCAGAGAAGTAGGGAGAGAAGAGGACAGACCCACGATCGGACGATGCCATCTGGAGGATCTGGCCAAGGAGACAGGTCAGAGAGGTAGGAGAAGAACCAGGAGAGGAGGGGGTGTTCTGAGAACCTGGAGAGAAGATCAAGGAGGAGAGGAGGGGAGTCCGTGGCTGCAGAGCGGTCCTGGAAAAAGAGGCTACTGGATGTGATGGCTAAGAGGCCTGAGGACCCTTGCAGAGAGCCACTTCAGGGGAAGAATAAGGGCAGAAGTCAGATTATAAATAAGGGGTCAAGAAGAGGCTGAGAAGAAAGAAACTCTCAAGGAAGTTAACTCCAAAGGACACAGGAGGAGAGTGAGTGGGGATGGAAGATCAAGCGAGGTTTTCCAGGATGGAGGAGACCCTAGGATAGGTAGAAGGCAGCGGATGAGTCAGCAGACCAATGATGATTAAGAATAAGTAAGAGAGTGAGGATGACACAGGGGGTGATTGAAGGAGGACACAGGATGGATGGGTGGAGCAAGGCCATGTTCGCATCCAAGAACGGGGGAGAAGAGAGAGAGAAGCCCTAAGTCTGAGTTACAAGAGATGGGGAGGAGGGGAGAAAGGAAGTTCACAGAGATGAGACTCAATTTTTTTTCTGTAAAATGAGACAAGGTTTTGGCTGAGAGGGGAGAGGGAGGAGGAGTTAAAGAAGGATTGAGGGGGAATGAAAAGCTCTGGATGAACAGCTGGTGAGGTTGGTGGGGGAAGCAACACAGGATGGCCTGGCAGCAGCGAGGATGGAGGGGAGGCCGTGTAACATGGATCCAGTGAGAATTGTGTGATTTTCTCTGCCTTCATTCAGCAGCAAAGGCAAGAAATAGTGGGAGTGATCTGAGGCGGAGGCTTGGCTGAGTGTAGTCAATGATGTGATAAAGGGATAGAATTAGAAAAGGGCAACATGGAGCTGAATCGCTTCACTGAAGGGTCAAGATGGAGAGAAGAGAGGATAGCTAGTGAGGAAGAGATGGCTTGGAAGAAAATTGAGGGATCACAGGTTTGGGGGTCATAGTGTGGAAAGAAAAGCACTGAAGGGGAGAGGGGCAAAAAGCAAGTAGATTATGGTGGATTAAAGCAACTCTAGGATTCTTGACTAGATCTTGGAAGTGGGGATGGGATGCAAGGAGTATTCCAGGCTCCCGGGACCAGCCAGTAGAGGAACAATGAGGCAGGGTTAAGTGCCTTGCTAAGGGTCCCACTGTCAGAGTGGACCTGATCTTCACAATGGGAGGTCAGCTCTCCTCCATGCTGCCTTTCACTGATAATATGACATTCAGGATAGCCCCAAAACATTCTTTTAACTAACAATTTCAACTTCCCCCTCCAGACCAAAGCTGCTGCACCTCCTCTCACTCATGTCGGTGCTTCCTTTGGGTACATGGAACATTACCCATCCATGGCCATTCCAGCCACCTGATCATTCACTGAGCAGCTCCTGCCTGTGACCTTCCCTCAATCCTCCATGGAGCCAGGAGGAAGGGTCTACCTAAAGTGCCGGGGCCAGTCTCCCGTTCTCTGCACATGATGCTGAGAATGGTGGAATGTATCAGCTGCTGCTCCCTTACTCTCAGATTTGATGACACATATCATCTCAGATCATACTTCTCTCTTAACATCATCTACTCCCCTCCCACTGGGGCAAGTGGGATTGTCATGAGTTATTCTCTTACTCATGTTCTCTCTGGGTGTTTTCATTATCCTTCAGGGCTTTGCCTCATGAAAGGTGTTTTCCACAGAACACAATCATAATGATCTGAGATTCTTTGTAAAGTATGGTTAAGTCAATGATCAATGATTATTCATAGGAGAGCTGCCAACAAATAACCTGTCCAAACTTCTCCTCTCTCTTCTTCCCGTTTTCCTCTCCTCCCTCACTCCACCCCTTTCTTTACAGAGGTTTCCATGTCAAAGTCTGGGTCCTCCATAATTTGCAGTAATAAAACAATCCAAATAGCGACTTTCACAAGACAAATTCTGTGTTTCAAAGTGACAATGCTTATGCGATTCTCCCAAAGCAATCACATTAATTTCTTCATCCCACTTAATTCTTTGTTGAATATGGCAATTTGTTTTGTCAAAATACACAGTTATGTATTGCAAGCTTTGTTTATTTTCAGTTTTTGGTGCAATGGGAAAGGGGGGATGACAAATTAACTTTTAAATGTTTACTATAAAAAACCAAAATGCATAAAAATAAGTTTTTTGAGAAAAAAAACTAAGTAATTTACAAAATAAAAACAAATAAAAACTAACTAAATAAATCCATTGAACCTAAATCCATAGTTGTTGATATTAACAAAGGACATGAGTTTGAATTCAATTTGCTGTGGCAAATCTTTATTTTAGGCCTGTTTCCTCAGCTGTCAAATGTAGATCTTGTCAGATGACAAGGAAGGTACACTTTCTGTTTTAAATACTGTTAATTCTTTTATGTGACTCCAGAAGTTATGGATTTTAAAATGTCTAGAATTAATAAAATTCAGTTCTCTTAGAAAGAATTGTGCTACTTTTAGAGAAACAAATTATGCTTGAATTTCTTGAATTATAATTTTGAGTTGACCATGAAGTTAACCACAATTTTCAAAATGAACCACCAGTATTACAGATACACTCTTCAGGGTTCACAAAAAATGTCCTGATTGCAATCCCCTTTAAAAACTCTAGATTTTGAAGGCTACATTTCAAAAACTTTTGGGACTCGAATTTTAACTACATCAATAAGCAGGAAGAATAAACAGAGTAACTGAATAGCCTTAAATACTGAGCTTTTTCAATATATATGACTTTTCCAGCCCACCCACCCAGCTGGAAAGGAGCCCTGGTCAGCTCCGCAGTATTTGAGAATGGTGGTGGGAAGTGAGAAAAGTAGCTTCCAATAAGAGACTCCATTATGCTCACAAAGTGCTTTATATCGCCTGCACTGACCCTTACACCAATCAGAAATGAATATGCTGACATTGGAAGAGCTGCCCACCTCCAGGGCAGTGCTCTCTTGAGCCCCTGCTGACCACTCTGCTCCTTCAGAAATGAAGCCCTGTGTATGGGTATGTCCAGTACTCCCCACATGTTCTAGACTGTACTGATTTACTCCCATGTGCAGCAGCTGGTGGGCAGAGCCTAGTCTGGTTTTGCCTTCATGGGGGCAGCAGGTCCTCCATTAGGGCTCACTGAATGAACCATCGTAGCATCCGAGATGTGGAGGGAGGAGAGGCTATTGCTGCCATTCAAGCTCAGCTGCACAGGAGGAAGCCAGGGCCCAAGGAAGTTAGATGGTGGAGCAATATTGGACAGAGGGTCAGGGGAGGAGCCAGAGAGCTCCTGGTAAGCAGGAGCTAAGGGGAGTCGGAAGGGCCACTCCACCAGCCTCAGACAAAGGTCCTTTGGGAGTTTTCAGGAGAGGTGGAGCTCTGAGCAGAACCAGGGACGATCTTCATAGGCCTAGAGACCAAGACCTCGGGAATAACCAGAAGCTGGAAGCATATTAGGTCATCTCTGCTCAGCACACTGTGCTGCTTATCTTAAGTCACCTGACTGATATCTTTGGCTCCCTTTCCCACATAATTCTAAGTCTTCTGAAAACACTAAATTAATCCCAAGTATTCCCTGCTAGAAGTACTCTGCCCAATGTCCAGTGTCTTATGGTTGATAAATACAAGGAGTCAGTCAGAAAGTTCCAAACTCATACTACAAATTCCCAAAGAACAATGGATGAAAAGAGGAAGAATATAATCAACTGAATATTTCTTGAAAGTCTAATTAATGAGAACTGCTAGGATCTGGGCCTTAGTATAAGATGAGCAACAAGAACCAAATTCCGTCCAGCCAATGCTCACTTGGATGGGCCCTCACTGTCCCAACTGCTGGACTTGACCAGCAGGGCAAGGAGAGAGCCGCAGTCATGGTAAGGGCAGCCTGTTAGGGAGGAGGAGGATCTGGACGAGCCTGGGGTAGGAAGTACAGTAGCGGGGTAGGAAGCACAGTAGCGGGGTAGGAAGCACAGTAGCAGCGTAGGGCACACACAGCCCCAGACCTAAGTCAGACAGAACATGCTCTGAACTTGGGGGCAGAGAGGATGAAAACATAGCTTTTCAACAGTCTTGAAGGGCAAGCAGCGCTTAAGTTACAAAGTACAACACTCCCTGTCTGCAGAGGGCCTAAATACCTACAGAGCACTTTTCTCATAAGTGCCCTGGGAGCTGGCTAATGCATCTATGATTGGGGCCATTTTATCCCAGATGAAACTGCAGCTCAGAGATGGTGACTCAATGGCCCAAGTCACCCAGCTAGTCAGTGCCACAGCTTGGTGGGGAACCTGAGAACCTAACTATCTCTTCATTCCACATCTGGAGCTCTTTCCAATCCACCACAAATGAAATGACGGGAAGAGGGAGCAGATTCAGGAAGACTCAAAAACAGGAGGATGAGGTGTGACAATGGTTTGGGAGAGTGGGGGCAAATGCCAAGGAAGGGCTAAAAACCAGGAAAATCTTCAGGAAAAAACTGCTAATATTTAAGTTAATATGAGGTGATCAATAACCAAAATGAACTGAAGAGGCACCAAACTTTCAGATCCAAGTAACTAGAGACTCTTACAAAGTACATGAAACTTGGGTCCAAATGGAGCCCCTCTGCAGAATGACCAAGGGCCTGGAGCTACTGACTTCTGAACATTCGTGGTCAGTCTCCTCTCTCTAATCTACCCCCTAATGCACAGCTCTGGCCACATCACTCCTCCGCTAAGAGACTCTGAGGAGCTCTCCAGGGATTCCAGGGTCAAACAATATTTCTTTTATATCTTGTTCTTTTTTTTTTATTACTATTATGATCTATGTTTTCTAACTATGGAATTAACACAAAATCCCCATGACTAGAACTCCAGCCTTTTTCAGAAAAGCTCCATCAAAGGGCAAGAGGACAAGATGGAGAATGATTCCTGCTAGGTCAGGATTTCTCCTCAGTTCATTCGAAAGCAATGCTGGCTTCAACATTCAGTTTTTAAGGGCACCATAAGAGTACGGTATAATTTAATCAGGCCTTGGACTTAAAACTGCTTTATTTAAAAGCAATGGGTTTTCAACACATTCAAAAAGTGAATTAGACTTAAAATTTCCTTATTTTTTAAAGCATCAGCAGTTACATATTTTATAAAAGCTAAAGTGAGAGCATCCTGATCTTCTATGGACCATAAAACAAAACTGAGTCCGCTGCCTTCATTGATGTTTTCAAAGTTAACACTGTGAACACCCACCATGAGGCCCAATAGGCTGGGCACAGAAGAGCTTCCCACAAGAAGCTCAGCAGGATACCCTGGGTTAGGGAGTGGGAGGGAGAGGAGGAGGAAGAAAGAGGGAAGGGAGGGAGTAAGGGGGCAGGGGCCATCTTACCTCCATTGCTTCTTGAGCTATTTCTGGCATGCTGGACTGTGGGACGAGCTGCACAAGGCCTGTGATTAACTCTGCTGTACTCCCCTGAGTTTCAGGCCCTTGTTTTCTTGGATTCTGCAAAGAACAGGGGAAAGCTTTAATTCTCCTTCATAACAGCTGGTTGAGCTTCCCTACTTGTATTCATATATTTTGTAAAAACAAAACAAAACAAAACCTAACTATAAATATGAACCATCTTCAGAATTCTCATATACTTTGTAAAAAAAAAAAACTTAACTATAAATATGAACCATCTTCAAAGGATTCTCATTTAAGAAAATCAATGGGCTCCAAGTAGTAATTAAAAACTGTTTTTGATTTTATGAAGAATAATGAATTATTTCTAAATTTTTAACAATTCTGGTAGAAAGATAATCTTCTAATTTAGACTTTATTAATTAGGAATTTATAACTGCAATATATTACAGAATCATAGAAGGGAAAAAATCCATAAGTTTGCAAAGTCATCCTAACCTCCACAACCCATATTTTTATAGAAACACTGAAGTTATGAAATTTAGCAGCAACATTAGAGCTAGAATTAAAGTCTCCTACCTTATAGTAACCATTATTGTGCAGCTTTTAACTACAAAAGAAGCCTAATAATAAGCAAATCAATAATGTCAAATGGTTTCAAAAGTTTAAGCTTTACTACTTGAAAAAAAAATTTTTTTCAGTAATGTCAGATATTTATTTAGATGTAAACTAATTATAATTCTATATATGGAAAGGCTAAACCCTTCTTTGATATCCTAATCATGAGTCATTCTTTCAAAGTAACTAGTAAGTAGTCCTGCCAAAGACACCAAGAAGACAACAGTGTAAGTCTATTTCTAGCTATCCTAAAAGTAACATCACTTAAAAATAAGAAAAGCCTGATCAGTGCTCTCCAAAGTAGGAACAGCAGCTTGAAACTTAAAGCCTGTGTGATAACCTAATGGAAGGCAGGAAGAAGACTCTGCTGTGGCTCTCCCCCACTACTCAAGCCCAGACTCATCTCCAACATGACTGATCTGTGCATTAAATACACCTCCCTCTGACCACCCAACTATTCCCCTGCCAGAGGAAGACTTTCATGTGGGCCTCTCAGGGTAGTTATACCCAAATCCAACCAGATTCAGGAACCAATTAGAAGGTGAGCTCACTTCCTTACATTTTTTTTTGGCTGAAACAGGCACCCCAAATGGGTGAAGTTCTGCTCTCTGAGGCAGTGGCCAGTGAGTATGCTGTGCCACAGCACACATGGATTGGTTCTAGTTCCCTATCTTTCCACCCAAAACAGATCCCTCTTCCAAATGTCAACCTATCTGAAGAGTCCTTCCAATCCCAGATTCACAATCCTGGTCTTCTCTTTGATTCCCTCACTTTCCTTCACACCACATAAATCCACTATTTGGGAAAGCCTGTCATGTTTACCTCCACATCTCTTGTACATTCTCCTGGCTCACAGAGCCACCGCTGCCCACGGCCAAGCTTGCATCACCTCTCACTCAGACCATTACAACAGTCCCTGATAAAAATATTCCGCTTTCCTTAATTCTCTTTCTTCTCTCCAATTCATCCCCAGGCTGCCAAAGCAACCCTCCTAAAGCACTGATTTGATCAGGTCACTCTCCTTATCAATAAATGACAAAGGTTTTCTACTGCCCCTAGGATCAAAGACTGTTTTATCCTTATCTTATCCCTTTTTAATTCCTAATTCTTACGTTTACCCAAGTTTTATGACGATCATCATTATTTACATAGAGGTATATACATCTCATAAATAAGTAAACAGATATAGTGGGATGGTCTGCTCATTTTTCCTTTTCTGATGGCATACAAGATCAAGAGTTGGAAGGCACTGATTGTAACTTTTCAGCAATTCAAGCTGGTCTTCTTCCCAAATTCATTTTATAGTTGGTCAGTAAGTTTCAATAAATTCTTCCCAAATCTTATTTAAAACAAATACTCTATGAAGGTTATGGAATATTATTGCTCTGTAAGAAATGACCAGCAGGAGGAATACAGAGAGGCTTGGAGAGACTTATAGCAACTGATGCTGAGTGAAATGAGCAGAACTAGGAGATCACTATACACTTCAACAACAATACTGTATGAAGATGTACTCTGATGGAAGTGTAAATCTTCAACATAAAGAAGATCCAACTCACTTCCAGTTGATCAATGATGGACAGAAATAACTACACCCAGAGAAGGAACACTGGGAAGTGAATGTAAAATATTAGCACTACTGTCCATCTACCCAGGTTACTTATACCTTCGGAATCCAATTCTTACCGTGCAACAAGAAATTTGATTTTACACACATATATTGTATCTAGGATATACTGTAACACATTTAATATGTATAGGATTGCCTGTCATCTAGGGAGGGAGTAAAGGGAGGGGAAAATTTGGAAAAATGAATACAAGGGATAATGTTATAAAAAAAATTACTCATACATATGTACTGTCAAAAAATTATAATCATAAAATTAATTTTGAAAATGCATGAATAACTGACCAAAAAAAAAATTTTTTAAATAAAAATAAAACAAATCCTTCACTCATTTCAACATATTTGCAGCTGTCCTAAACTTAGTTTATGAAGATGCTTCTCCACTAGATGGCAGCAAAGACAGCATCTTTAAAATTGAGATCCAACAGTCCCAAAGGTGCTTAATTTTTATTTCTTCAAACACTCAGCAGGAATACACATGTACCTCAAGCACCAGGGAATCTGGCTCCCATCTGGGAAACTGAATTGCAGGCAGGAAAATGAAGCCTAAATGATGCCTGTCACTCAGTGCTAAGAGCCCTGCTTCCGGATAATTGGACACAAGCACACCAGTCCAAATGAAGAGAATTCATTTAAGGTTACCTGCCACCAGGGGAAGGCAGCAGGAAAGGGGCTGGACTCCCTTGCACACAGTGATTTTCCAATAACAAACCTCTGGATTTCAGTTACTTCCATGAGGCTACGAAAAGGGTCTCCCGCTTGGACAGGGGTTCAGTAGAATGGGCTGGATGGGCTGGAACGTGCCCAGGGCCTCCAGTTTAAAACGATTAGAGAAGCGTGATGTGCATGGAAATGAGAGTTGCAGTCGCAGGAACAGGTAGGGCTAGCAAGAGGGCAGCTGGAGAGAAAAGGGGCCCAGCAGAGCCTTCGAGCACCCACAGTTAGGGAGTGTGACCTGGATGGTGGGGCAGCAAAACAGAGACGGAGGAGTTAAAGAGGAGGAGGAGAACCAGGAGAGAGAGGAAGGAGAAGGCAATCAGCCGCAGGGCAGACAAATGGAGGAGATTCGGCAATTAAAAGATTTCAATGAGCAGTTTGAGGGACGGGATGACATCAAAAGCTAGATTCCTAAGGGTGCAGCTTTTTTAAAGGAGGCCTAAGAAAGGAAAGAAAGCTACAGGACGAGAACCTGGAGGGGCAGCTAGGTGGCGCTGTGGTCAAAGCCTTGTCCAGTCTTGGAGTGACCAGAGCTTACTGGAGCCTCAGACATTTAGCAGCTGGGGGGCCCTGGGAATGGGAGTTGCTGTCAGCCTGGTCACCTTTATTAAAATGGAAGCATGGATACGGCTGAAAGCGGTGGGGGGTGACTGAAGGGGCAAGGGGAGGAGATGAGAGGGAAGCAGGCAAGGGGCCCGTGAAGACCCTAGGCCCCGGTGATGGCCCTCTTCTCTCCCCATCTCCCCTTAGGATTCTGGGCCTTTCTCTAAGTGCTTCTGCTAACCTTTCTGTGATGTGCTCTCAATGAGAGAGGGGGAGAAGGTGCATAGTAAGTGCTTAACGGCTTTTCATTCATTTTCAGTTATTCTCGAGAAGAATGCAGTGGGAAGCTCAGGGCAAACATGGTCTGAAGATGGAGGAGGAGGAACTGTAAGGGACGTTAAGAAAGAAGCGAAGGCGCAATCGAGGATCTGCAAGAAATGAGGCAGGAAAGAGCATGGACCGCCTTGCTGCAGCAAAGGCCCAGCTGGGGTTAGATAACAAGAATTTAGTGGATCCACTCAACTCCATTCAGCAAAAGCAAAGGAGAATAGAGGATGGGAGTAATCCAGAAACACGGGATATTGGCAAAGAATGAGAAACAAGAAAACAAGGGAAAAGGAATTTGAAAGTAAAGGACAATAATAATCAGTTAGCTATAGGGTTAAGACTCAGATGGGGATTTCAATATGAGCAAAGAAAACATAAGTTAACTGTAATATTCCATGCATTTTGACCTGAAGTTCTAACTGGATGGGACTGATGGATAGTGCATTCCTATTTAAGTATCTAGACTGAAGCTAAGAGTCCTCTGAGGCACTCTAGTCCAGTTTCTTGACTTTACTAGTGAGGAAATAAACATAGTCATCCAATCCTGTAAGTCACGTGCTCAGCAATTCTCACCTGCACAATGGCAAAAGCCTCCCAAATGGCCCTATCTTAAGTCTATACATACATCAGTCCAGCTACTGCATTACTTCAACTCCACTTCAAATTCCACATAAAAACTTTTCTTTGGGGTATTTAAAGTTCCTTTGTCAGACCTGTCCTCAAGTTCCCTTTCCAGCTTCCTAAAGCCACATTCATTCTTCCTTGGCCTATGCTTCCTAGTAGTGCCAAACTACTCCTGGCTCTAGGAGTTTGCACGGGACCAGTGCATGATGGGAGACACTGCCGTCGCTTCTACTTCTTAGGACCAGCTTTCTTCCAAACTCGGCTCCAAGGCCACCCCCTTCCACATGAAGCATTCTCTGGAGCCACCTGTTTAGATGGTTCTAGTAGGTGTATTGAAAAGCTCTGGATATTACCACAGATAAAATAAAATGAATGAAGACTATGACTGCTGTAAATCTAATTTATATTTACCCTGTAAACATGGTAAAAGCATGATTTTCAAAAAATAAATAAGACTTGCCTATCACACATCTGCACTAACTTCAAAACACATCAGATCTTGGACTCACAAAGAGCTCCACAAAAGAAAGATACATCAAAAATTGTCAACTGAGTCTCCCTTACTGCTGTTTAGAGATTCCTTCTGTATGGTAAGGAACATTGTACTATAAGCAACATATCTGTGCTGAGGCCTTTTCTTCCCAAATTACCTTCCATCTGCTTATCCTTCATTTTATATACATCTTACTGTGGGTATGCTGTTTTTCCTTAACAGAAAAGCTCCTTGAGGGCAAGCCATTGCATCTCTGAGCTTCTGGTTTTAGCTGTTGTTGTTATTGTTGCTTGTCCTTCTTTCTCCAAGAGGACCATGACATCAGGGAAGTGATGCCCTGACATGCAAGTGAATTGGATTTAAATTAGTTGAGAGAAGGCTGGACAAGATTACGTGCCTCACTTTCCCCTCCAGAGCTAAATGGGTCCAGTGGCCAGGTAGAGATTGTAAAGACTGGAGATGGCCCTGATTTCAGTGGGAGACCTTGGCTTTTTAAGGTAAGGAATTTAAGAGGTCTCAATTTGACTGAAGCAACGTTCACTCAGTGATTGAGCCAAATGAGGCAGAGAATGGTCATATAAAAAAACCAATGGAAGAAGAGAGAGTGTAAACACGGATTCATATTCTAAATACAGCCATCCTTCCCCCAACATCATTCCCACTCTTCCTTCTCTTCTTCCATATGTCACTAATAATCACACATGGACAGAAAGAAAGTGGAAGGAGATGACAGCAGATTTAACCTGCTGAGCAAATAATAGGAATATCAGCATTGAACATTCCCCCCGTCTTTGCCAGCAGATGTAAAGTTGTGCCCAATGGCCGCTCCCCTTCACCATCCATTCACAGAATTCTCTTTAAATAGGTGTATGTATTCTAACAATGTGACAGTTGCAAAATTAGGATAAACATCCTCCTAAAGCACATTAGATATTAAGGAAATAAGTAAGAGTCGCACAGGGAATAAACTATGTAATCATGCTCCATAAGTTGCTTTTTTAAGGAAAAAGTCAATTTGAAACAGTAAATAGGAAATGTCAAAATCCTTTCTAGATAACAGTAATCTTTCAGGAACATAGTGTTTCTGTCAAGTTACATTAATAAGAATAATTTCAAGCATTAAAAGAAGTTTACTTACACATAGCAACAGCTTTGGATCTGCATGGATTAGTTTCACCATGGATAATAAGAGGTATTTATAACTTCTTGTTTCCAAGTCCGTAGGTTTTTCTTTAAATTTAAGGCTTGTCATTTTTTCTTTAAATGTAAGACTCTAAGAAAAATATATTATTATCCTGTCAGTATCTATTATTTATTTAGAGGGCAATAACAATCCAACTTTTTTGAAAAACCATCATACAAAACATGGAACAATACTACTACCTTAGGGCTATTAGCACTAAATGATGTGCTTTTAATATAAACTTCAGTGTAATGTATATGTATAATTTATTTTCTTACATTAAAAAAGAAAACCAAAAAATTGATCTGGTACACACACACATACACACATACATACACACACACACACACACACACACACACACACACACACACACCACAAAAATATCTACCTGCCCTATTCTCCATCAGATTGATTAATATAAAATATAATTTTCTAAAATTATAAAAATCCATTGAAACCTAACAAGATTTGGGGAAAGAAACTCTTCAGCAAAGAAATATGAGACATGCATAAAAATGGAAACTGACATGCATCATACACAGAAGATACATTTGACTCAGTGCTTTAGTGCCAGAAAGGCACCATATCCTCTCCTTTAAAGTTTTTTTTTCTCAAAATTATTCTAACTACTTTACAAACTTTAAGACAATTTCTCCTTGATTTTGTTGCTTTGTATTTTAATGTTACTCTACCTCCCAAAATGAATAATACCTATTTCATTAGAAATATGATGAGATGGCACTGGAAAAAAAAAAAAAAGGCAGAAAGAATTCTGGGAAAAATTACTTCATGGAACGTGTTTCTAATCAAAAGATATGTGGGCACTGTTTTCCAAAGTTAAAAAAAAATTAATAAGAAAATGTCTTTCATCTAAAATTCAATAATTACAATTTAGAAACTCCATCTTTCTCATTCTGTTCATTCACTTTTTCCACTTGCTCAGCAAAAACAACTGTTTGTAAACAGTATAACTAAAAAACATGCAAATATGGGCTCTCAAATTTCTTCTTTACAAATGAGAAGGTACAAAAATGTGTGCTTATAAGAAAGTCATTTTACAATATATTAAGCATAAGAAATGTATTTGGATTTATGTATAAGATTACTAATATTCCTTATGGTATAATATTGGAAAAGAACCTAATTCCTTTTCACACACACACACACACACACTCTCTCTCTCTCTCTCTCTCTCTCTCTCTCTCTCTCTCTCTCTCTCTCTCTCTCTCTCACACACACATATACACACATATAAACACATACATACATACACACATATATATTTATACATGCATACATACACATTTGATGGAGAGTGCACATATCACTGCAGGGGAAGAACAGCTAGTAAATGTATCAAGGGTATTTGTTACTAAGTCTCTGCTCCAGTTACAAGGTTTGGGCTTCTCTATGTACCCTTGAAACTTGCTAACTATCATGAATTTGACAAGTCTTGGATTTCTTCTCAAAAAGTCAAAAATCAGAGTGATAGACTTGAATACCAATGCAAATGTTTAACAGCTGTGTGGTTATGAGTAAATCACTTCTTTTCTTGGAGTTTTAGCTTTTATAGATAGCTGTATGAAGATGCTACAATTTGTATGGCATACCTGGGTATTATGAGGAATCTTTATAAACTAAGGTACTATACAAATATGAGTTGTAAATTATTTTTATTATCATTACTATTAATATATAAGACAGAAAACCATCTCAGATTAGCATGGAACAAAATTTTTTGACAAAGTTGACAAAATTGTTAAAAAAAAAAAAAAAACCCAATTAATACACTTACTTGTAAATTGTTATTTTCTACTATAGACATTACTCAGGAAAAATAACAAAATAAGGCCAACAAGCAAATTTGTGAATTCTTTTTTTTAACTTCAAAAAAAAAAAAAACTAGTTGCTGAATTATTCATCCACAGTATGTAAAAAAAAATGACAGAGCACTATGAAACTTCTAAAATTCAAGTGTAATTCAGAAATCCAGTTTCAATTTATTGACCATAAATGGTCCATTGTTAGGAATAATAAACTACCTAAAAAAATAATTATTATACTGGTCTAAGAGTAAGGCTCATTTTTTTTCTTCTGAATCTTATATGTACAAACCAAGTGCAACTGGTTCATTAGCGTTATCTTCCCATGACTATCTATTTTTCCTCTCAAGGAGGTGAGATGTATAAGAATAGGAGTTGTATTCAGAGCAAAAGAACAATTTATTTCAAGTGAAAATAAAGTAAGTAATGAATTTATTAACAGTTCTTCCTGTTTCAGGCCTAAATGGAAACTCGTGGCTGATGCGCGTGTGCTTTGGTTAACAATACTTAATACATTTAGCAAAAAAATAATAATCATGAATTCACAGTCTGACTTCTCTGTAAAAAAAATTAATATAACTTATGCTTTAATGAAAGAGGTCATAAATAAAAACATTGATCAGCGAGAATTCCACTCCAAAATGCAAGATAAGGAAAAGATATCTATATAGTTATGTAGAAATTCAAACATATCTGTTATTTTAAGCCACTGCTTCCTGAAAGATGATTATCCCAATCAAATGGATTCATAACCAGTTGAATATAGTTGTTGTTGCTTCAGTGGCAGTAGATATTTGGTGGAACATCTCAAAGATTTCTGCATAATGTTATACATTTAACACTGACAATGACATAAAGGTAAGGATATGATCATTAAATCTGCATATCTCACAAAGCTCACAGTGGATAAAATAACACAGTGGATGATAGTGTCAGTAAACAAAAGGATTCTGACATTAGAGAACTGAGCCGAATATATATTAGAATTCAATGGGAATAAACATAAAGTCTAAATGCAGACAGTAGCTATCCTGAAAAATATCTGGCGCTTTCAGTGAATTGACTACAAGGTTAATATCAGAATCAGCAGTGTGATCTGGTGCCCTCAAGTTACTAGGTATAGGAATGTGACAGTCCCATTATACTTGGCCCTAGTCAGATTTAGAGCTTCATGATCAATTCTGGGCACCCATTAAAAAAAAATGTAAAAGAAGGCAATTAGGATGATGAAGGACTAGTGTGCAAAATACATGGACTCAGCTAAAAGAGCTAGGAATGTTTAAAATGTAGAAGAGAAGACTCAGCAGGAACTTGATCGCTGCTCAAGAATCTCAAGGCTATCATGTGACAAAGTAATTTGTTTGGCCCTTGAGGACTAAGGCAGGAACCACAGGTAGAAGGTAAACCTGTCAAAACCAATGGGGAAAGTGTAAATTTCAAAAATGAAATGCACAAATAATATATATGAAAACAGGAGCAATCACATGTAGGAAAAGATTTTGGGTATCTGGCTGACCACAATATCAATATTAGAAAATAAGACTGATACTCTAATTAAATGCTAACATTACTACTCCATTTTTATGGCAATAATGGAAATGATGTCCATTAAAGCCATAAGTACTGAATGCCATATTTTATCCCACTGATACTCAAAGGGCACTGACAAAATGGATGGTGCTCTGGTTAGTGAAGGAATCTAAAAACCGTATTGTAAGGAGGATGCTATTTGAAAAAGGTTCAAGGAACTGGGCAGGTTGAAGAGAATGATAGTCTCCAAATCTGTGAAAGGCTCTCCCAGAGAAATGAGCAGACTCATAATGGGCAAGTTCAGGGGACAGACTGATAGGCAGAAATGACAGGAAAGCAGGTTGTGACCCAATGTCATTAAGAATTTCCTGACACTTAAGAATGACATAGACATGGAAGCTCCCATTCATTGGAAACACCCAAGCCAAAGTTTCTGAGGAGCTATTAAATATTTCTGAGGAAGAATTCTCACTTCCAGTGGGAGAATAGACTAAAGGGCCTAAGATCAGCACAGGTCAGTGATATTCTGTGATAACCTACACAGGTTCTTAATGACTCCGACCAGTTCTTCTCAGTGATGGGAAAATTGTCCAAAATCTGGTCTTCCACCTACAAACATTCACACACACACACACACACACACACACACACACACACACAATGACAAAAATTTTCAAAACCTAACCACATGTAAAAATCTAGTGTGTCTCCTAGATGTTCTGCTCCAGTCCTGCTCTACTTACAAACTAGAATCAGTAGCTCCTCCTACCAGTTCATGTCTCAAGAAGTCGAGTAAATTTTAAATCTATAATAGATAAGATCAGTGCTGCCATTACTCAAAAAAAGAACCGAAACAAATATGTCTGATTTTAATAGCAATTCAGGCTAGAACTGTTGGAAAAAACACTAAATAGTTGAAAACAATCATGATCCAAGTCTTAATTTGGATATCACACCTCCCCCTCAAAAAGGAGCAAAGTTATAGCAGAAAGTCAAGGCATTAGAATAGAAGATAGTTCCCATTAGAAGATAGATCCAAAGAAATGTCACTTCCTAAGAAATCTTTAAAATGTAAAAAAGAAAAGAAAAGCAGAAGGCCCAAGTGGGCCTCTAGGCACTTACCTCTAATGTTGTAACTGGAGGGAAATTTCTTTTTCAACTTTTAAAACTTTTGCTACTTAAAAAAATGAACTACAAACTATTTCAGTGTTAAAGTCTATGTAATAAATTAAATCTCTAGTTTAGATTTTTTTTAGTATGTTTAAAAATCTATAATAATGAAAACATCAGGTTGTTACTCTCTTTGCTAGAATTTTAGCACACCTAGACACAATTCCAAACTATAATTGTTAGCACAAAATTTTTCTATCTGAACATGCAGAGTGTGTACTTCAGGAACTCCTGACAAACACTGATAATTGAATAAATATGAGCTATGATTATGTAAAATCACCAGTTTTTTTGGTTATGAGAATTCTGGAAAACAAAGCATGGCAAAAGGGAAGCAATTTAATCACTACAGCAAACACTACGTGAGGTCATGCTCTATTTTCCACATGAAATGGTATGACTGGAGCAGTCACTCCACACAGAGCCGTCAAGAAGACGGGGACTTTTCTGTGGTAGTCACAGTGGGTCATACTTACAGCCACAGAAGCCCACTGCCACGCAAAACAGTGACTGGCTGGCATCTGATCATGTGAGCGACAGCAGCCAATCAGAACAGAAAATAAGAAGCAAAAAACAAAGCACCACCAATCAATGTTGAGAGTTGCTATGGATAAACCCTTCCTAGACACAAATACTAAGAATGTGTGACACAATCTTACAATTGTCTGTTCAGGTTGGTCCAATAAAATACTTTAAACTCCTTTTTAAAAGGGAAAGCGGAGCTGCGACTGTATATTTTAGCTTTGCTAGTACATAAGGCACTGTCTTTAACATAACCAAACTTCATATCCAACAGTGCCTATCAATTAATAATCCTGCAAAAATACTAAGCTAAAAAACAGCATTTGAAATTTACCAAAAACTTAATAAGAAATATTATCCTATAAAAAATTTTACCTTTTTTCTTGCACAGAAACACTTTTATCTAGTAGGCAAAATCCCATGTAACGAGGCATACAATTTTAACTGGTCTATTACCTACAACTTGTCTTCCTTTTCTACTTCTCAAAATATAGTCTCAAAAAATAAAATAAAATTTAAGGCCACCCTGTATTTATAGTCAAAAGGCCTAATCAGTCATTAAGAGGACACACAGCACTCCATAAAGATGATGTAAGATCCTTAATTCTAAACCCTTCAAAGTAGCAGGAAACACTCCTGAGTAATAAGGATTCTTCATCAGTGAGTACTGCAGGGTACGCAAAGCACAGAAGGGATTGGGGCCCACTCAATTAGTTTGGTCAAGTTGGTGAATAAGAACAGTGGGAATGGAATGAAGACACTGACAATGAAGGGTACAATGGGGGAAGAGGCTCCACCTTTGGTTTCATCTTACCGGCGCCATTCGTATCGCGGGGTGAGGCCCACAGCCCTGCACGGCCTTGTGAAGCGTTTCACCGAACATGTTTCGAAGTTCCACAGAATGGCAATACACAGCATCAATCTTGGGCCACCAATCCAGGGCGGACTAGAAAAAAAGCCAGACCATAAGAAAGGAAGAGTATCAGTACGAAAATAAACATCTCTCTTGATGTAACGAGAAATTTCTTCTAGCTCTAAACTCATATAGGCTAAAATATGTCAAGAAATTGTTTTAGACCATGCAAAAAACACACCGTAATTTCCAGTCTTCAAATATGTCCTTCAACCACTAATTTATAGCTATTTTGTATTGTGCTCAAGAGCAGAGACTAATTAACAGAACAATTTATAAACAAAAGTAGAAAAAGTGCTCACCCCAATGTGTGAGATTTGTATATCTAGACAACTAGCTAATCTGAAAACTAAAGAGCCTTTTATAGGGCTACTTCTGAAGGTGATCCAATTACAGAGGAGAAAAGTTTCACGATTTAGGTAATACAGATTAAGTTCTTGCCCTAATTAAAACTATTTAATGAAAGCTAAAAAAAAAATAATAATAATAAGTCATGATAAATTAAGATAAATTACGGTGGTTCGATACTTTTACAGTTATATGGGGAGCAGCTATGTGTAGATTCCCCAAATAAGAACAAAGATATTTACAACAATGTTAGTAAATGAAATAAAATTATTAGTAAATTCATGATTTTAAATGTATAAGCAAAAATGGACAAGAAACATGAAAGACTAACAATCACCATAAACAAACACGTAAATTAGTTCAAACAAAATATTTTATTCAATGGAAATTCAAAACTAAATGCAATTCTATTCTAATTAAACATTCCATTTGGATTTTAAAATGTTTTTAAAATTCCCATTTCACTTAAAAGTTGACACTTTAATTTTATTCAAAACAAATGTAGAAATGTTGCATTAGTATTAATGAAAAACTAATTATGAAACTATAAAATACAAAACTTACATAATCATGGAAGAAGTAAACAGAATAAATCCAACTTAAATAGAAATATTCCATGGTGTTGCTATCAATTTATTGAAAAACAATGACAAATTTTGAGAGTGTTGCTATAGGAGATTGTTAGTGGTCTAATAGTGAATGAAGGACAATATATGGGCTCCAGATTTACACTTCTTTTTCCTAGGGAAAAATCAACTGCCCAGTCTTGTATCTTAATACCCAATAGTTTTCAATTATTTGACTCACTAGATATTACTATATGAGAAGGAAGAAGTCAGAGGACTGAGTTACTATTTTAAATTAGGTTTTGATTCTGGATAAAAACCTATATGAACAAAGACAAAATACCAAATTTTAGCTTTTTAAAACTTACACAATTTACTATACTTACACAGCTGGGATCTTATACCCTACCTAGATGGTAAAAAGCATCTAAGGCTAATTTTGAACTATGCAGCTGTGAGAGGGAATAACATATTTTTGGACTACTTGGCTGTTTGCAAATTTCCTGCCACATTGGAAACAGGTACCAATTTGTAAAGTGCAAAGTGTAAAGTGGCTCACTCCCAACAGATTATCAACTGGACATTCTGCAGTCTGAAAATATAACTTCTTCAAATTTGGATAATCTGGGTATTGCACTGAGATGAAGTACCAGAAACAAATTTTTTTTTCCATTTGCTTTTCTTTTTTCTAAAGCAGATTGCATTAAATAATTCAAAGTATAAGGGTCCAATAATTCAAAGTATAAGGGTCCTAAAAGGTATCTAGCACATATTGCCAGATGATCAAAAACCTCCACATTCTTCATGTTGCCAAAGGATGCTGTCTCTGTATAATAAAACCTTACGTGAATCACTAAGTTTTTAAAAAATGCTATGATTTAAATATGCAAAAAAATGATAATTAATATAAGATTTCCAGTCATATATCTGGTAAGATGTAGCTTAGAATAGTCCTTTGAAGCTCATTCTTGGCAGTATGTGCCCCACTTGAATACAGTGCTCCACTCGTGAGGTCAAAGTCCTATGGGGCCGACTTTGGACTGTAGGCCTGAGAAGACCACATTTTTTCCAATACCAGACTCCCTAGGTGACCCCTCTCCCTCCCCAGCTCTTTGGTCAACCTCAAAGTCCTTCCTCTAATGCCGGCCCTGCTGGTCATGTGATGGCCGGGGGATACAGTGGGACGCACCACAGATGGAAAATCAGGCAACTGCACCCTTGGACAAGTCACAGAATGCCCCACCTGGCTCAAAATATATGAGCAATCATCTGCCTGGCCTCCAGGTTTACTAAGAAGACAGAAGCAATCTAGGAAGTCCCTCATCTCCCCCATCCTACTCTGTTCTGGCTGCCCCATCCTGCCCTTGCTTCCTCAGTCTCCTGGTGTTCCAATGATCTGCTCCTCTCTTGCCCACTCCAGGTCCTGACTCTAGCGATCAATCAGGATCAAAGTGCCACAATGCCAATAAAAAACCAAAACAAAAAAACTTGCCTATTCCCAATGTGCAATTCCTTACTTCCTTCTCAATGTGCTTTCCCCTTCCTCTTCCTGCCATCCTGATTAAATCGATCTAAGTTCACCAATGATCTAATCACCACCATCTTCCAGTAGCAACTCTACAACCCTCATTTCCCTTAGCCCTACATGGTGTAATCCTGCTGACTACACATCCTGATTAAAGGATTAGCGGTGGAAGGGAAATTTAAGAGCTTACGCTAGGTCAATGTCCTCATTTTACAGATAAGGAAAATGAGTCTCAGACAGGTTCAAGTGCTTTGAGCAATTTGACCACGAGAGGTAGCAACACCAAGACTTGAATCCAATTCTAATACCAAATCCAATGTCCATTCCATTCCACTACAATACTACTACTAAACAAGCATCTCTTGAATTAAATTGAAGATATTCAGATTATAAAAATAAACAATGCTTAACAAAGTAGTGGCTTAAAATATGGTGATAAAGCCTATATTTTTACTCAAATGAAGCCTAATTTTCATATAAACTAAAAGCCTAAGGAAACAATCTCTTTAGACTCCCCTATTTCTCTACATAGCTCCTGGAGAAAAAGAAAAATTTAAGTGGGCTAATAAGTTTATAATGTGATATTATAGTATGCGTGTGTGTGTGTGTGTATGAGAGAGAGAAAGACAGAGGGACAAAAAGGTGAAGAAAGAGATCAAGAAAAACACAGAGACAGAGATATAGAAAGATGGGAGAGGAGAGGAGAGAGAGATAGTGAGGAGGAACAGGGAAGGGGAAGGGAGAGAAGGAGGAAAGGAAGGAGAGAAGGAAAGAGGAAAGGAGAGAAGAAAAGAAGGAAGGAAGGGAAGGAAGGAAGGGAAGGAAGGGAGGAAAGAAAGGGAGAGAAGGGAGGGAAGGGAGAGAGGGAGGGGAAGGGAGGGAAGGGAGAGAGGGAGGAAGGGAGGAGAGGGAGAGAGGGAGGGAAGGGAGGGAAGGGGAGAGAGGGAGGGAGGGAAGGGAAGGAAAAAAGGGAGGGAGGGAAGGGAAGGAAAAAAGAGAGGGAGGGAAGGGAAGGAAAAAAGAGAGGGAGGGGAAGGGGAAGGAAGAGAGGGAGGGAGGAAAGGGAGGGAAGGGAGGAAAGGGAGGGAAGGAGGGAAGGGAGGGAAGAAAGGGAGGGAAGAGTAGGAAGGGAGGGAAGGAGGGAGGGGAGGGAGGGAAGGGAAGGAGGGAGGAAGGAGACACAGACAGAGAAACAGAGAGATTAACTCTCATTCCCCTCTTTGGATTCAGAAGTTTTCCACCCACTACTGGCTCCCTTGCTAGCTTTCTCTTTAACCTAATTTTTTTTTTTTTTTTTTTTTGATTGTTAACTGACTGCATTTTGTTTTCTTCCTGACCTGTCATGACAATTGCTTGCCAAGGTTCCATCCTTGGCTTTCTTTTCTCTATATACCATCTCCCCTAGCAACCAGAAAATCTCCAACCCCGGTCATGCTCCTAAGCTCCAGCCCTGCATCACAAGCTGTCTCCAGGATTTCTTAACAGAGTCTAGCTTTCCAATATCCCAAACCAAGCTGATCCTAGTTCTTCCTAAACCTGCCTCTTCTGATATCAGTGGTTCCTGTTATTCATCTACCCTCCCATTTCTCCTCCCTATCTGTTCCCTTATATCTGAGTGGTTTCCCAAGGCCAGGACCTTCTACTTGCTCACTTCCTCTCATATCCATCTCCTTGCTTTATTCCCACACCCAGTACTCTATTACAAGTCAGTACCAATTACCTAATCTCTTCCAAAAGCTTAAATGATCTTCCCACTTAATCTCCCCTTCCACACCCTGGCATAGTACTGCCACACACATATGGAAGAAAACTCTGAAAAGCAATGTGCTGAGCAGAGTCAAACTCCTGGCTTGGAATTCCAGGCCTTGGAACCCTCCTATTTTTCCAGCTTTCAACTATAACTCTCTTCCATGTCCATCCAAAGTACATAACCTGCCACCTTGTAACCATT